>NC_043008.1:3889210-3911710 GCF_006345805.1 Octopus sinensis | reverse complement strand
AAATTTCATACTAATTAGAATATTACATAAAAGAAATCCAGTATCAGTAAATCTTCTTTTCATATCCACTAGCATGGCAAATGTATATCTAAGGTAAATCATGAGCAAAAGCAACGAGAAGGGTACAAACTCAATGCATTACGTTATAAAGAAAAGGGGAAAATACCAATTTTCTCGACAAAGGTCTCTTTTCAAATCAGCCAAAAGGAAAGAAAACAAACTTTAAGAAGTAGATATAGTGTGGGATTACCGGAAAAGAATCATACCAAATATAAATGATAGGAAACATTCAGATTTAGTGGAGTTTGTAGAAAAGATAGGGCAAAAGTTTGGACTGATGTCGGAGATGCACAGAAAGAATTAAAGGTTGGGAAAGTATGTATGTGTGACAATAGAATTACAGCGTGAAAGATGTTGTGCACGGGTATGTATATGGGTGTAAAATAGTGGGTAAGTTTGATGCGAATGTGTAATAATAATATGATAGAACGGTATGGTGTTGTTATATAAAAGAGTCTTAATTGTTAAGGAGAAAAAACTAATCAGGACTGGATGACATTGATATTATAGGATGCTGTCATAATAGTGAAGGAAAGGAATATTTTGGACGAATACAGCGTAATAGTGCGTGTGGTGTGAATAGCCATAGAGTACAAAAGTGCGTGAAAAGAATAAACAAAGCATCTCAAATTATGTGGATATGGAGTGAAGTGGTGGAAAAGATACTGGCATGGGGTATGTGTGCAACCTTTTACCTGCATAATTGAATATGGAGATGGAGGAATGCAATAGATACTAGACGGGATGATTTTGTTTATTTTAGCAAAAAGTCAGCTATTATTCACAACGAAGCCGAGAACGGGAGTACAATGTGAATGCACCAGGCAGCAGACGACGAAATACTGGCGAGAATGGCCTGGATATTGGAATTGTTCGGTAAGAAATCTGTGTAATCCGTGCTATTCCGTCCGAAATTCAATAACAGCTCCCTAAAACAATCGGCTAACCTCTGATCGATTTTTCCGATGTTGAAATAAACTACAGAGGTGGCATTCCGGGTTGTACACAGGAACAAAAATTTCGAGCCATGTAGGAGGTTATGTTCTGGATAAAGGGGAACATGTTGCAACGGTTGCGGAAGGCGTCAGAATGATTTATGTTGAGTATGGCTAATGGTGCTAAAGGAGTTCAGAAAAATAAAATGTTGCACGGTTTTAGGCCGCGTGTGAAAGGACAGAGCGTTCCGGAGACATAGATGGGAACAGAATTGGATTGGAGGTGAGTGATAATAGCAAACTGAACACATGTAGCGTTTGAAAGGACACAAAGGTAAAACGTAGAGAAAACATAGATGACAACAGAGTTGGATTGGAGGTGAGTGATAATAGCAAACTGAAAACGTAGAATGTCTTAATAAACCAATAAACAGACAGACACACTTACACACATCCTTAGAACCTACTTACAGAAATAGATATTAGAACAGATAGGTAGTAATCAGACATTGTGCATGCGTGTTTGTGTGTGTATGTGCATATGTATACATGTTTGTATATATGTAGGTGCTTTATATATAGCAGATATTTAGATGTGCGTTTTCAACTTATACGTTAGAACTTACAATGAATTGCTGAGAGAGTTATGAGGGCGAGTTTTCAGATTATATTTTTGAATGCGGACAATTTCCTCTTCACACAAATACTACAATAGAATCAAACGCAGAAGCTCATAACTTATACCTTACATAACACGCTTCGGAAATTTGGATTTTCTTTGATCTGGCATAAAGCCAAATGTATATGGGTGGGGTAAAAATCTACTTGATCTACCCGATTACATATTCAAGAATATTGTTATATGACAAGAAATTTAGCCAGCATTTTACTTATTGTCTTGTCTCATATTTTACGCTACACACATAGATTACTAAATCATGCGAACTGAAAAAAGTGCCTAAGTAAAGGGCATACACTTTTATGTAATTTGTTATTTCTGTTTGAAAATATATATATATTACATTTATTTATTGAAGAACTGACTAGAAGCTTTCGATTATTTGTCTGTTCAATGAGAACTAACATGAAGCTAAACAGCAATAAAATATACAACGCTTGCTTCCCGTTTCATTTTTGTTGTAGTTATTCAGCCATAAGTCAATACCCGTGGCTAAATACAAGGTGCAAGGGGTATTTGAAGATACTTTATTATCAGTATATTACTCTCTTCAAGCCAATTAGAATATGTTTTAATTCTTTCAGATAACCTGTGGTAGATAGAAAAAAATGAGAAGACGTATTGTTATTGAAGCCATATGTGTGGAACACAACGAATTAGAAATTGCCAACTTTCTAAATGTTGCAAGGCATTTCTTACATAAAGTTCGAATGGAACTGGAAGCTTATGGCAAGAATGTATCAAAGAGAAATAAACACTTTAAACTTTCGGGTGATATAAGGACGGCATCTTCTCCCAAAGTACACGTAACCCAAGAATGGCTGTCAGACAATCTTGTGGCCTTCAAACTCACCAGATTTAAATCTCATGGACTTGTAGCTTGATGCGTTTTGGAAAGGGAACTAATCCCCACAATACAATAGCTTCACCGAAAGCCTGTTGCCCCGGTGATGTTCGAAATAAATAAGGGCCACTTAGAAGAGCAGGTGTGTCAATAAATCCAGTCCCGCAACGAAAGTCACCGAAGCTGAAGGGGATCCACAGGATAATTTTATAAGAATACTAATCGCGAATAGGTTTGGGTTCAGGTTGCGTTTGTAGGGACAGGGCATTCCCAGAACATAGATGGAAACAGGGTTGGACTGGAGTTGACTGATAACATGTAGCAAATTGAAAACATGTAGCATTTGAAAGGACATATAAATGAAACATAAAGGAAACATTTGGTGTTTGCTAGATTGGAATGATTTGTTTTTTATTAAATTCCCAAATATGTCCCCAAATACCCCTTGCATCCTGGAACAGCAATCATCAAACTTTCACCTGAACAGAGTTCAACTGAGGTCGTTATTTAAACAAGTGCTACAACAACAAAATGAATTCAGTCGTAAAAAGTCACAGGAAAAAAATGTCAACGGAAAACTTCAATAAATGTTCGATTGAATGTTTTCTTTGTTCGCTTCTTTATTTAGGGTATTAAATAAAACGTGATTTATTTTTCACATGTCTCGCGCGATTACATAAGTCGTGGCATTATTCTCTACAAATCTTGTATTGTCAGTTAATAAGTGCCTTAAAATATTATTTATGATATTTAAATAAAACGTGACATTTTTCTTGTGGATTTTTTTCTTGGCTCGTCAAAGTTGTAACTTTCATTCTGTGACCTTCTTCCTGTGGTTTGTTTTTTCCGTCCTTGAAAAGAGTGCACCACTACAGCTCTGCCACCACAAAATAAACCAATGAGGAGACCACTACATGATTTCTTTTTACCAAAATTTTGGGATCGAACCCAAAATGAAACTTTCCTCTTTCACATTAGACCTTGGAGTCTTAAAAAAAAAAAGAGAAAAGAGAAAAGAATGAATGGGAGAATATATTTAATAATTTAGTGGTCCATATACAATGCCCGAAGAAAGGAGACAGACCAGTCACGGCTAAAACTGCATTAAAAATATCATAGAGTTACTCTGGATGTTAAGAAGTAACATCAACTCTAACCAAAGAATTTATAAATTCATTGGCCAAAGTTTCTCGATAGCTTATTCTTATAATGGTTTTCTTTATCCATTATTTGTTTCGTATGCTACACATACGCGTGCGTGCATGCACACACACATACATACGTGTATATTTTATCTTTTACTTGTTTCACTCATTGGATTTTGGCCATACTGGAGCAGAGCCTTCAATTGTTTAATTGTACAAATACTTCTATACTTATTTTTACATTTTTTGTTGTCTTTCTCCCGAAGCGGGAGCACAAAGGCGCACACACACACACACACACACACACACACACACACACACACTCGCCGGGATTGTTTTAGCTTCCGTCTATCAAGTCCACTCATAAGCTTCGGTCGGTCCGGGACTATAGCTGAAGACATCTGCCCAAAGTCAACTGGCATTGGTTAGTTTCGTCCCCGTAACTTCGCTGTTCGGCAAATGAGACCAACAGAATAAGTATACTGTGGCCAGTTTGTTCGACTAAGAACCCTTAAATCAGTGTTATGGTCAGGCCACTGCGCAATGACTGAAAGAAATAACCGCTAAAAGAAGATCAGGCTCAGTGTGTATATTTGTATAAAAGCAAGTTGTAGTTCAGCTCATGGCAAACCCCGATTCACTAGGCGAAATACATTGCAGAGGTAACTATGTTCTTATTTTGTATGTCTTGTTCAATATTTGTTTCCTTCTTTTTCAAGAAAGTGGAAAGTGATTTAATGGTAGACTTGCGAAATATTCTTGCCAAGTCGAGTGGTTGCTAAGAAATAGACTGAACTGTGTGTATATACTTGTGTGTGTGTGCGCGTGCGTATTTGAGCGTGTATGCGTGTGTGTGCGTATTTGTGCGTGTGTCTTTAATTACATTATGTCTTGTTGGTCTGTTCTTATAATTTTGTTCCCATCTATGCTGCATAAGAAGAATATAAATCGACCATAATATTTGCCTGGTACTTTATTTTATCGACCTCTGGAAGGATGAACGACAAATTTGACCTTGAAACGACGTGAACTAAGAACGCACTTTGGCAAACCACTGTTGATTTTTCAAATCATCATTATGGCAATTCTCATAATGCAAATATAATCAGTATATACGATCGGAAAATATTGTCTTATTTTCCAATATATCAATAGGCCTCGTAGAAGATTCATAATAATAATAATAATAATAATGATAATAATAATGATATATATATATATATATATATATATATATATATATATGTGTGTGTGTGTGTGTGTGTGTGTGTGTGTGTGTACAGTACATTTAACTCGATATTTTATTAACGGAAATTTTTCTTTAAGTGAGTAGCGCAAGACGTAATATATGGCTGAAAAAATACGATCGAATATCTTTCATAAGGAAGTGCTTGGGGCAGTGAACGGCCAATTAAGTCGGACAAATAGGATTTGAAGGATAATTAAATAACGCGACAATAACTTTACAGCATAAAAATGATTGACAATTAAAAACTTTTCATAATTAAACATTGACTAAAAGAACAATGTAATGTCTTCATTGATTTTTACACCGCTTCTTCAATTAAGTTACAAGTTTTGCTTTATTATATTTTGTTTATTTATATTATTTTTGTTGTTGTCTATTAGTTATTTATGTTTTAATGTACAGCTTTGATTTATTTATTTTAATAATGTCGTTGTTTTTTCCGGCTAACAATAACCAAAATCACCATGGTTAATGAAATGTCACGATAAAATATATAAATGTCTTCCGTTTCAATTGTGTATGGCGATTCTTTTACTATTTTCAGTTATTAACCAACAACTGCGGCCATGCTGGGATACCGTTGATATATCTTTAGTTCTTTTACTCTTTTATTCATTTCAGTCATTTGGCCGAGGTTGCAGCCATGCTGGGTACCGTCGATTTATCATCGGTTTCTTGTTATTTTCTTGATTATGGCGGCGAGTCGGCAGAATCGTCGGCACGCTGGGGAAAAAGCTTCAACGGCATTTTGTTGGTTCTTACGTTCTCAGTTCAAATTTCACTGAAGTCTAATTTTACTTTTTATCCTTTCGGGGTCGATCAAATAAGTACCAGTTGAGCACCGGAGTTGAGAAAATCAGATTTTCTCTCCCGCGAAATACGTGGCCTTGTGCCTAAATTTGAAACTATTGTTATTCTTTGATAAAGCGACAAAGTAGCAGAATCGAAAGAGCGTCGGAAAAAATGCTCTGTGGTATTTATATTCAGAGTTCAAATTCCGCCGAGATCAACTTTGCTCTTCATTCTTTCGAATTCGATAAAATATAGTACCAGTCATGTTACTCGGTAGATGTACTCAACTCGACCCCTCCCCTCAAAGGAGGAAAGAATTATTTTACTGACTAAGGTTGCGAGGTGGCAGAATCATTAGAGTATCGGAAAAGATGGCTAACAGTTATTTCTTTCAACTCGTCACATTTTGAGTTCGAATTCTGCCGGTCTCAATGTGCCTTTCATCCCTCCAGGGTCGACAAAATGAGTACCAGTTAAATACTGGAGTCGATGCTATATACCAACCCCTTCCAAGCTGTTAACCTTGTGTGTCAAAAGTTGAAACCCTCATTATTTTACTGATTGGAAGGGTGAGGCTGAATGGCAATAATTGGGTTGCAGCATCGGAAAAATCTTTTGTAGAATTTACTCCGGCTCTTCAGATTCTGATTTCGAATCCCACCGATGTCAGACTTTCCTTTCATGCTTATAGAAACGATAAATTAAAGTACTTGTTACATATTGGTGACTGATTCTTTCGACTATTCCCTCCCCCTAAAAATTACTGGCTTTGAGGTTAAATCTGGAATGATCATTATTTTCCTGATTTTTTAAAATCCTTATACACTGACATGGTAGAGTGCGAATTGCGAGATATTGGGTTGCTGACTACGTAGAAGATTCTCTTTTCCCCACAGAGATCAACTGATGCAATTACATAATCACGGATGCTTCCTACACTCAACCAACGGTTTTTAATGTGTATCTAAACATGACTTTGTAATTACAACATCGGAATAAGAAAATAAACTTTGTATAAGTTATTGTAAGGGCAGATAAACTTAAAATGAATTTTCAAATGACGAATAGATTTTCAAAAAGTATCACGTATTTCCAAAGTACTTATACATTAACGTTATTTCATTTTCAGTTTAGTTGCTCCTTTAAGACGAATAAAAAAAAATCGAAGTATCCTTTTTTTGTTTTTCTTTTTCTTCTGAACAAATATGTTTTCTATCTTGGTTCCATTTACCGTGATTGCCGCAAGGTAATATCATTAATATGGTCACATCAGCTATTCCAGTAAAAACGAACACGTACGTCAAATTCGTACATGACTGCTGTCTCACTCCCCGTCTCCCTCACCACCTCAGAATCTACCTACCTACCTATCGCACTCTTTCTATCTATCTATCTATCTATCTATCTATCGCACTCTTTCTGTCTATTTATCTGCATGCATATATGTATGAGTATATATATTATGCCTGCATGTATATCAATTATATCGTTTTTTTCTCTTTATCTTTTTACTTGTTTTAGTCACTAGACTGCAGCCATGCTGGGGCACCGCCTTGAATATTTAGTCGAACGAATTGACTCCAGTTATTTTTTTAAGAAGTAGTACTTATTATAACAGTCTCAGCAATACCGGTTGTCAAGCGGTGGTAGTGGTAACGATGGGGGCAAACACACACACAAGCTATAGTAGAAGATACTCGCTCCGAGGAATCCCTGTCTATTCTGTGGACTTACGAGAAGATGATTAATAGAATTTCTGAACGACTCCCGAGATGCCTACACGCATAGAAATGTACTTTCGCACGATGCAGTGAAAATGAATTTTGAGTAACCGTTATCTTAACTTAATTTACTTTAAGGTATGGATGACTTGAGTTTACTTTTAACCTCCCCATTCTTATAAACACCAAGTTGACAAATAACTCGCTTTGTGATCACGTGTGCACATGTTCACATTTTGGGGGATGCTTTTATGAGCGTTGTGCTCGCAACTTGCAGCTTGCTCGAGGGCATTTATACACCCATAACTGTTAACGGTTATTTCAAACAATTTTCTTGCTGGATTTCGTGTTCGCTTCCCTTTTTGTCTTCTGTAATTTTATTTTTGATCTTCTATATGAATGAGGATATTTCCCCCGTCTGGCTGCTTTTCTCTCTACAAAACGGGAAGTTATATTGCGGAAGAGACATTTTAACGAGTTGTCTTTATTTATCACCCGACGAGATACATCTGCACCACCGGAGACTCCTGAATCAGTTGTTGAGTGTCCCACCCGTGAGGAATCGATGCTAGATGCGTTGAAACAATTGTCGTGATTAATAATAAATTCTTGTATATTCCATCTTCTACCATTCATTTGCTATACACACACACATACATACATACATACATACACACACACACATACATGCCTGTGTGTGTGTGCAGAGAGAGAGAAATATGCATACATATATAATTCTCAGTATAAGTATGAGCAATATGCCATTTTCCTTCTTTTTTCCGTCTTCTCATCTTGTGATTGGAAATTGGCGCCTATGTGTGTATATATATATATATATATATATGTATGTATATACTGAATTGAAGGTAGAATTTAAGAATGCCAAATATCAAAGCACCAAATCAAAATGTCGAGAGCTAGAATGGTAACAAATGGTATAAATGAGGAAGAATTAAAACTCGTAACTTTGAAATATTTTAAGGGGAAATAATATGAAAATCGGTCTTAAAAGCAATTGATATGCAATTTTAAAGGGACCCTATTTATGACACAAATTATAAGATATATACTTTAAAATGAATTAAAAGCGTATACTTTGGTTACGAGATTAAAGGGATAAGCTAAAACATAAATAGTTTATTTATTGAAGATTTCCGTCCTTTAAATTCTTTCATAAATGAATATTTCCTTTCTTGTAATACATAGATAAATTTGACGAACGATCAAAAGCCGGAATTTTCATAGACTGACATTATTCATGTGCTCTTGTATATCTCCAATTACTTTCACTCTTTGCCTCTAAACTCACACACACACACGTGTGCGTGTGTGTGTGTGTGTGTGTGTGTGTGAGAAAGCTTATCTCTATACATATTTCTGTCTGTCTGTCTCTCTCTGTGTCCTTCTCTCCGTACTTATATGCCTGTCTACCTGTCTGTGTCTATCTATCTATCTATCTATCTATCTATCTATCTATCTATCTATCTATCTATCTATCTATCTATCTATCTATCTATCTATCTATCTATCTAATATATATATATATATATATATAAATTAATATAAACACCGAGGCGCAATATAATACCACAAAGGAAAAATTTGTGACTAGGTGCTTCGGCACCCTTAGTCACAATTAGTGACAATATATATATATATATAATATATATATATATATATATATATATATATATATATATATATATATATATACATACACGTATAAACACGCACATTAATACACGCTTCCATATATTTTATATATATATGTTAATGATGATACTTTTCAAGAGGCTCTCTTTTTGACAACTCATGATTGAATGTATATATATATATATATATACTGTCCAATTTGGGCATCGATTTTCAAAAATATCTTTCTCCTAATAAGATAATTGTAACCTCGATCTTACTGCTGAAACGATAGATACGATCTTCCATATGTTCTGCAACACAGCTAAAATTGGTTGCAAATTATTAATCCGGTTCGGCATAATTCTTTAGATGTCAAAGTTTCTTCGTAGTGAATAGCAACCGTGTATTATGAAAATAATATAAAGTGAATTGAATGATAGTTTTCCAAATACGTCGAATGCAATTACGATTTCTCGTACAGTCTGTATAAAATTTTTATTGTGTATGGCATGTGTATAATTGTATATTCGGACAGTATTTCAAGTAAGGTCTTTCCGAAGCATTCTTGTTTTCTTTTCGCTTACACTTTGTACCAATTACGCTTTGAAAACAGCGATATCTTGTATATAAGCTACGGAAGTTTTAAACGCTGTTCTCTGCCCCATGGTGAACATTATTAATGTGAGAACTCTTGACGGATGTCTGCATTATATAGATATGATTATCTTAATGTGTAGATCTTGATTCATTTTTCATCTCTACATCATATACGTACATCCTGAAATTTGCATACTTTTATCCGAATAGCGTTTTCGTAAACTGTTACCTCCAAATGCATCACGATGTTGTTTCAAATACTCTACCTGCCTATCTATTTACTTGTATCTCTCTCTCTCTCTCTCTCTCTCTCTCTCTCTCTCACACACACACACACATTTGTATATGAGTGTATGTACGTAAGTATACAGATATATATATATATATATATAGGTTATTAGAGGTAATGGTATCAATAAGACCCAAGGTGTCAGGTAATGCTGAGTAAGTACTATGGACAGACTATAGTTAAGCTCCAGGTTCGGTGATTATGCGAATGAGGAGTCCAACGTAGGTCATTTATCAGCATGTGTATATATAAAAAATTAACAGAATGAGATAAAAATCCAAGGCTGTGAAAGATTTCAGAACATTTATAAAGAGAAGGTCTTAGAGCAGTTTCCGGGATATTTTATATATCCCTTCATCGGAGACCGTGCGAGAAAATGGTTAAGCAATAGTTATAGTAAAAATGGAAAAAAAGTACAAGAACAAGAAAGAAAAAAATCAAAAAAAAAATCAGAAAGGAAAAAAACAACAAAAGAATGAAAGTAAAAAGGAAAAACATCAATTCAACACCAAGTACCTCAATTAGTCTCACACCACAAGGTTCAACGTAACCTACCGAAGCAAGCCAACACACTCGGAGTGTTATCACGGGGCTAAAGCTTTAGAACAGCCAAGCACCCTCACGGGCATAACCTGACGCCTCGGTAGGGTGAGCCGCCAGCGATGACAAAAACTTTGCTGCTCGCGGTCCAACCCCTCCAAACGTCTCAAACCTCACAGGCTGGAATAGATAGTACAACGTACTTCTTTGAAGGAGATTTAACTGTGTGTTTATCTTTCGCTGAAGCAAACCACAAACATGTATTTAATTTTGATTTATCGTTGCTTTTCCTTTTCTGCAACTGCGTTATGGTGTCCAAGAAGCTCTTCGAAAACGTTTATATCCATTTATACCCTGGCAAAACTACACACAACATAAAACACAGACAAATCTACGCAGGAAAGTTAGGTTGCTCGCTCGACCTTCAGCAAAATAATAAACATATTTCTCCCAAGTCATATTTCCCACTTCCAAAACATGGAAAGACACAGGAAATAATTTATTCTTTATTTGTTTCAAAATGACGGGTTGGTTACGGTTAGTTTGATATTGACTCCAGGTTCGAGCAGAGTTGACTTCATGTAGAAAGATGAAAAACAACAATCACAGTTAAAAATAGTTTTTCGCTATCACTGGAAACAAAAAAAAAAAAAAATACAAGCAAAAATGCTACAGTCTCATAACTGTGTCTGCTTTTATCCTACACAAGTTGTCAATGCAAGTTTTCTATTTGCATAGATCTAACTTCAACTGAAACACGCGCGCGCACACACACACATACATAAATACACGCACACACACTTACAAAAATACACTCTCACTCAGACACACACACATACAAGTGTGTGCGAGTGTGCATGTATGAATATATGATTATATAAACATTCTCACATGCATACAAACGAGGTCTGATCAATAAGGATGTTGCCATAGTAACGAAGCTAAAGCACGCATCGTGAAGCTGCTTGGCAAAGATTGACCTTGAACCCTGCTGTGTATATGCGCTAAGTTTTAACGTTCTAGCGCACTTCTGCTGTTTACAGCAGTGCTTGGAAGGAAGGTGTGTAGCGTGTGATCGTCGCATTGATCATGACAGAGAAAATTGTCATGGCGATACCTACTCAGAGGCCAACACAAAATTGCAGAAAGTGTATGGAGAGGAGTGTATGAGCCACATACAAGTGTACGAGTGGTTCAGACATTTCCAAGATGGCTGAAAAAATGTCGATATGGTCGAACGTTCTAGGAGACCCACAACCGGTAGAATTGAGGAAAACATCGCAGATGTGCATGCAGTTGCAAGGGGAAATTGTCGAATGACCATCCGTGAGTTATGAGAGGATGTGCAGATTAGTTACGGTTCAGTTCAGTCCATTATCACTGAAGATTTGGGTATGAGACGTGTCTCCCAAGTTTGTGCCAAAACTGCTTTCAGCTAACCAAAATGATACTCGGGTTTCAGTTCCACAAGATCTCCTTGATTGTGTCGAGAACGATGAAAACTTTTTAAAACTTTGCGTAGGCTTCTGAGCAGGTATCCCCAAGCTTTTGGCAAAATTTCAGATTCTCTGCTCAACTTTCTCTATCATGTTCAATGCGACGATCACACGCTACACACCTTCCTTCTAAGCACTGCTGTAAACGGCGGAAGTTACCTAGCCCCTTAAAACTTAGTGCACGTGCACGGCAGTGTTCAAGGTCAATCTGTGTCAAGCGGCATCACTTTGCGTGTTTTAGCTTCGTTACTATGACAATAGTCCGGCTACTTATTGATCAGACCACGTACAAATACTCAGATATACGCGCGCGCCTTCATTTTTTTCGAGCTGCTCATAACGTTTGCAAAGCGTATGATGATAACTTTAAAACTGCTCAATAGATTTTTACTGCTATCATATTAACACACGCGCGCACACGTGCACGTACACACATGCATTATAATTACTATTATAATATGTGTGTGTGTGTGGGTGTGTGTATGTGTGTGGGCGTGTGTATATGTGTGTGTGGGTGTATTTGTGTGTGTGTATATGAATACATACAGAAAGACATAGGCGCTTTATGTCAACAATTTTAGACAAGAGTTCTTTAAAGAAGCGGACATGTCAGTGATGTGAGGCGAGTGTCCAAACTTCGATGACCATTTGTGACTGGCAAACATAACTATTAATTGATTTTTACAAGCAGCATTTACCATTTCTCTCTCTTCTTTCCCTGTCTGTCTGCCTCTCTCTCTCTCTCTCTCTCTCTCTCTCTCTACGTCTGTCTCCCTCGCTTTGTTTCTGCCTGTCACTGTGATTCTCTGTTTCCCTGTCTCAACTCCATCTCTTAAAGACTGCAAATTCATAAAATTTTAACTCGGAAGACCCTACAGACAACATAGTTTGATATATCCTTTGTTGGAAAACGCTTCTCAATAGACTTTTCAACAACAGGATCACAGAAGAATGGTAATAATAGATTTATTGAACATTGACTTTTCGGGATAGAAAATTTGATTAATGACCCTGTCGAAGAATCTTTTACAATGAGTCACTGAAAACTTTTCAACACCGAAGAAATAGCTTTGAGAACAATATTTCCCCAAAATACCGCCAGTAATTCAGGTTCATAATTAATATTAATGTCCGAAATTAAATAAATATTAATTGATTTAATGTTAGTAATGAAATTAGTATTACTTATCAGCGTGCAGGCTTTCTCATTAGTTTACAAAACTGCTGGCAACATTGATGTAAAATTTGTTCTGCCAGTTAATTATCTGATCCAGAATAATGAATAAAGAAAAACATAATTTGTCACATCAGTCTGATCCTTTCGTTATCGTATTATTCATATATGTATCTTTATTTTGTACATAAGTGACGTCTGTCCGTCTGTCTGTCTGTCCGTCCGGCTGTCTGCCTGTCTGCCTGTCTTTCTATCTATCTATGTGTACGTATGTATAATACACACACGCGTATATATAAAATTAAAGAAATGTGAAGAAAACAGGAATTACGCAAGTTTCTTCCCCTTTAATTTCACATTACACTCTGTATTCACCGAACGCTTTTTTTCTCAAGCATATGTATACCCACTTCTTTCACCCGGTTATTAATATCGCTCTGCCTATGCAAAATCTTATTATATATGCATACATGCATATATAATGCAAGAACATTAAATACCGACCCCCCCCCCCCAGCATGGTCTCATTTTAAAGACTGAAACCAGCAGAAAACATACACACTCATACACATACAACTCCTAAAGGCGCCAACGTATATACTTCTATACAAACGACTCGTTGCAATAAATATGCATTCATACATATTCTCGTATTTTCTTTAGAGTTTGTCGCTGAAACGTGAGAGCAAAGGATGCTGTAAAACAGAAGCACTTTCTCTTTCACACGGCGACTGATCGCCGTACAAAAGCAAACCAAATCGCTTCTACATTCATATAAACCTTATTCATAGAGTTCAACATTTAAAGTGCAACTTTTAGTAAGTACAAAGCTAACGACGTCTCAAAGAACAGCGGGCACTCGGAGCGACGAACTATCTGTAACAGATTGGCAGGAAGACAAACAACAGTGGTCGTGCGCTTTTATCAAATGACACACCCTTCAAATATCAGATAACAAACCATTCTGTCATTGAAATATGGAAGTACTTCCTATTCTTGATTGCAATATCGAAAAACAACATCGGGAAGACAGCAAATGGCGAGGGGAAACTGCGACATAAAAAACCCTTTTGTCTTTCGAGAAGCAACACTTAAAGTCACACGCATCGAACAAACAGTCACTGTATTAAAAGGAAACGGCGTACAGAACTGATCATCGACCCATATTTAAGATGGAACCACACACACACACACACACACACATACATACACAAACACGTACGCTCAGTCACAAACACACACACACTCACAAACACACACACATAAACACTCACACACACACACACACACATACATTCCTATGTTTCAGAAAATTTTACATCAATAGATAACATTTACTCCAGTATGTATGTTTGTGTAAGTGTACATACGCACATACATATATACATACATACGAAAATATGGTGTTTTCCGGACGATTATAGTTCTTGCCAGTATATATGTGCTTTCACTACAGCATCAGAGCATTTTAGCTCTTATTTCTAGCAATGCAAGTGTTGCTATCCTCTTAGTCACATTTAGTGACGATTATAGTTTTTGGTAAAACAATGCACACTACTCTCTCTCTCTCTCTCTGTATATATATATATATATATATATATATATATATATATATATATATATATATATATATATATATAAATATATATATAACAGATGTATTAGTATAACGCTCGGGAATCGAAAAAGTCTTTTACATTTTGAGCCTACGCTCTTCCACAGAAAGGAACACAGAAAGAAAGTGAGAGATAGAGAGATAGAGATAGACTTACACACATACATGTACATTTATATGAATGTATGTATGTATCTATGTATAAATGTGTGTAAATATCTGTGTCTGCTTGTGTGTGCCTACATCACTTATCGATGTGAATGTCACTGGCAAGTCTGAAATTATTAGAGTATATGCACCGAATATAAAAAAATCCAAAAGCAGCGATGAAGTCCTCTCAGCCAGTTAAAACATGCTAAACATCTCCCCAGCGATCAAACTACTACGTATAGATTTTAATGCCATGATAGGGAACGTCTATGGGAAGTGACTCGTTGTTTTGGAAATGAATGATGTTGTTGGCTGTAATGCCAGTGGAGTGCATCTAACGCCTATGTGTAATGATCCCGAAATAGGCAACGTAGCGGTACTCTCTTCGAGTACATGTATATGATTGATTTTGTCATTATATTATACGATAGTAAGTCGAAGTGGATATCCACAATACCAGAACCATGCATATCGAAACTGCTGGGTCGATTATTTGCTATAATTATCTCAGATTATTTTCAACAAGCGCCAACAGCATAGCAGAAAAGTGCTGCAAAACTGTAAAGCTATTCACAGAAATGTTCGTACTACTACTAACAAGATTAAACAAGGAGAAATGAATGTGGCACTCGTCCAATGAGACGTTCTGCAAGAGGAGATGATTGACTGGGTGTTCTTGTCTCTGTGACAAGTTGTGCACGGCAGGTTTAAAACGGTTTGGCAAGCTCGACCTACATAACCCACGAAATAACAGCAGAGATGTAGTGTGGTGTCTTACTTAAATTTAGTTCAGTCGAAATTTTGTCTCAAGACTAAATCCATTGCAACGAATCGAAAATCAAGTGCAAGATCTACAAAACAGTAGCCATATCCTTTTGTCTGTGTAGTGCCAAAACTTGGGCCTTACTCATGCTCATTTGATGAAACTCCTGTGCTCTGACGTGAAAATCTCATAGAGAGAAATGCTTCCCAGCAATGAGACCACAGGGCAAACAAGATTGCAAAGTATGTGTGATCTTTCCTTATCAGGAGGTTTTGGGGGGGGGGAGAAGAGAAAAATGAATCTATCAGACAGAGCATGTAACCCAAGAGTTTTCTGAAATGCTGTTCAAGCGGTTCCTGTATTTCACCATTATGTGAAGGGGCAAAGAATATATTATCAACCTCACCTACGCTATAAACACACCATAACGAGAATTCTGAATAAACGAGATACAAAATTAATGTCGAGGGATTGACAGTTATAACTGTAATAAATAGTCATGTTTGTTAGCGATCGCGTGTATATATGCATGTGTGTATATATGTAAGTATGTAAACTGACACACACACACACACACACACACACGCACATGCATATGCATATGCGTGTTTGTATAAATATGAGTGTATTTGTGTATATGTGTTTACGTTTATTTGGAGATAGATACATACATATATATATATATATATATATATATATATATATATATATATATATATATATATATATATATATATATAGATAGAGAGAGAGAGAGAGAGAGAGAGAGAGAGAGAGAGTGAGTGAGTGGTGGGGTAGACAGAGAGAAAGAAACAACAAGAAACAGTGACAGAGACAGATTGAGAGAGGGATGTGGATATGCCGGTTCTGTAAGTATTGATGCATAGAGGTGTAATTGATCTTAATCATTTGGCCTGAAAGTGAAATTTTTGTTAGTGGTCAATCAAACGTAATTATTTTCTTTAGTGTGAATACATATTAATGCTTACACAAGTAGTTTATGTTAACTACGTGTGAGCGCTTTCAACTAATACTATAATTTGTTTTTTCAATGAACATTTCTCCGAGTAACAACTGGAAATACTCCAAGAATTCATAGGAATTTCTTGCTACACTCTCACTTGATCACCTCCCGTGGCTTCTAATACTATAAATTAAAACATGTGTAGTATGAAGCGCTCTTTCTCCTCATATTTTGTTGATTGTAATCTTGGTAGTCGAAAAAAGTAGATTACATTTTTATACAAGCGCTCCACAGTTCAAGTTTAGCTCGTTATTGTTATTGTTATTGTTATTGTTATTGTTTAGCCTCGGCTTAGCTTCGATTAAGCAGGAAATATGACGAAAGACTTTACTGTTATCTTTTTTGTTTTTTTAAGTATTAAGAGCTGCATTATCTGATGTGTCCTTCTTCGTTTTCTTTTTAAAGACAGCGGGATGCGATTAGAAGAATATTGCATACTATCTATTGAGGTTCAAGCAGCTGTGTAGATGGTTCCACATTGGCTCACAGATAATGTCTATTATTCTATAAGCTTGGAAGTATTTATGTCACTAATACACAGAGAAATTAGCCAAGAAGAAAAAACTGAAAACAAAGGGTCCTGAAATAATTTTAGTAACATTATTATTGTTTAGTGTCAGTCTTGCATGTGTGGCCTATAACTGCAAACGTTCCTGTCCCTGACCATTTCATATTCTTTCTTATTTTCGGAAACAGTAGGAGGAGGAGACCCCCTTCGGTCATGAATGACCATGGGATTGCAGCTAGAAAGTTCCCCTCCGAGGTACAAGTCCGGGCAAGGTTGTTTGTGGAAAACCAGCAGTCGCCCATGCATACCAGCCTCCCCTATCCACGCCACTGATGTTATCCAAAGGAAAGGCAAAGGGGCCGATACAGTTTGGCACCAGTGATGTCGCAACATTTCTACAGCTGAGTGAACTGGAGCAACGTGAAATAAAGTGTCTTGCTCAAGAACACAACACACATCCCGGTCTGAGAATCGAACTCACAACCTCACGATTGTAAGCTCGACGCTCTAACCACCGAGCCATGCACTTTAGGAAACAGTATACCCAGAACTACATTATCCTATGTGATTCACAGGAGATTCGGCTGCCCTTTCTAGCGTTGTCTAACGACCTCCTACAGTCTTGTTCGTTCACTCGTGCTGGTGATGGCTTTGCTATTCTTGTTTTGGATATTGTTTAATTGCAAATCAAGCTTGACCGACCAACTTTATGATGAAAGGTGTTCCAACTGTGACAATCCCGTCTTTTATTCAGACACTGTATCTAAAACGATATTACTTAATGATGTACTTCTATTTTTACTTCTCATTTAAGATTATACGATGTGATTCTATAATGATTTCGCTGAAAGCTTTCTTTAACGTTTACTCGCAAATCCAAACATATTCAGCGTTGCGATTAAGGATATACACCAACTCCCTGCAAAATATACAAACTTCGGTGGCGCACAATCAGCTAAATGTATTCCAGAATTATGTAGAACATTGTTATTTCGTGATTGTTCATTACTGGACGTTATGTTCTTTGCCAAAAAAGAGAAACATTATAAATTCAGATGTTAAAGACTTCTGTGTACTACTATAGCAATAGAATGGAGGGAAATAAAGAAAAAAGAGGGTTTAACAACCGCCATTGATGAATACGTTAAAAACTTGGCTTCCCTCCTAAAATCAATATCTGTAATGAAGTAATGAAGATTTTTTCTTCATATATTTACCAAAGATATTTCACTTGACTGTGTGCCAGAAATGCCAGATTACTCTATAGATTGTCTGGAACACAATTAAAGCAATTATTTAAATATTTAGTTATCGGTTTCTCCTGTCTTGCTCTGTGGGTTTCATCTCTTCTGTATCGCTTTACATGTTTTCATAAGGAAATTATTATGTAGAGATGCATTCGTAGAAGGACACATCTACACACACACACGCACGCACACACACACACACGTATGCGTGTATAGATATATATATATATAAATATATCTGTGTGTATATATCTATACAATACATACTTTTATATACATACACACACACACATATATGTATGTGTGTATGTATGTGGCGTGTGTGAGAGCATGTGTGCATATCCAGATTTTAATTTCAATATCAAGAATTTTCCTCGTTTTCTTATTGGTCATTTGCATTTCGTTTGCAGCAATAAATTTGCTTCTGCCGATGCTTGAATACCTTCCGCCAGTTTTATTTTCTGAGCGAAATATCTTGAGAAGCGGTTGTTTGTAACTGCTGTTGAATGATTTGTGAGAATCATGGGAATATTGTTTTCTCTGTTTCACTTTTCTTATTTTTGGCCTCCAAATGTTTTGCTTCTCGGGCGCTGTCATTGTGGTGTGGTTAAGTCGTTCAGTTCTGAATCACAGGGCTCCTGGATCGATCGCGACAACCGAAGTAATTGAATTCTACCATAGCATTGGTTATATAGCCATGATAGATCGGTAGCCATTACGCACATTTTTTCTCTCCTTGTTTCTTTATGTGTTCCTTTCTGTAGAAGAGCATAGGCTCGAAAAGTTAAAGACTTTTTCAGTTTCCGAGCGTTATGCTAATACATCTGTTTGTTTTCTACACCACCTGTCTTCCTCTTTTGCTTTTTTCGTGAATTCTCCCCTATATATATATGAGCGTCCATTAACACTATACTTGTTCCACGTCCTCGCGTTGTTGTGTTTTCTCTTCATGTTTTGATTAACTATATATATATAAAGAAAGACGCGAGCGAGCGAGAGAGAGAGAGAGAGAAAGAGAGAGGGGTATTCTACTGCTATTCGAAGCTTAATCACTTCTTTTTAAATGTACTTTTTCTATGCATGAGCGCGTAAATTACTTTTGAATCCCGGAATTTGTTTGCATTAAAAACCGTGCAAACATGTCTTTCGTCAAATGGCACAAAGTCGTTTGTCTTGTCTGATTTATAGAAATTTAAATGCAGTTTGGACCAGCGCGGCATTCGCATATTCATTTTAAAAATACTGATTATGGCACAAGCCCAGCAATTTCGGGGAAAGAGGAAGTCAATTACATCGACCCTAGCGTTCAACTGACTTACTTTATCGACCCGGAAATGATGAAAGGCAAAATCGACCTCGACGTAATTTGAACTCAGAAAGTGAAAACGGACGAAATGCCGCTAAGCATTTTGCCAATCTTGTTAACGATTCTGCCAGCTCACCGCCTTATGTTTTATTACAAACATGTCACTGAAACATGTCTGCTGGAATGATCTTTGTATTTATTTGAGCCAGATGTATCAAAATGAGTTCTGGGATGGGAAGTTAAGCCATCCTTAAAGAGACAAGTCTTATCTCACGTTGAGCGACCGAAAGATAACACTGTTTCAGTGTTTAGCAAAAGTGTTATTTTCCGGTATACATTTTTGCATCTTTTATTTGTTTCCTTCAAAATCACTTCAAAGCAGATAGTTTTCTGTCAAGAGTAATAGATCCAACATCTTTCTATGGTATATTTAAAATTCACACACACACACACACACACACACACACACACACACACACATAAGTTCTGTTAATAAAGTAAGATGAGCGGTGAGAAAGTGATATTCTCCAATAAGTTTGTTAAAAGGTGGTTGAATATGGTGAGGACGATCCGGCTGAGTGGGTCTTCTGTAAGCTGATGCCTGTAGAACGGAAAGAACAGATGGGAGCCGGGTTACCTCCAATGGTACCCTATTGGGCTCCTAGGTTACTTTTGGGTGAATCTTATAATGTTTTTGATAAATGCTAGTGATTTTTTATTGTTTACACGCGTTTATGTAAATCTCCATTGTCTTTTGTATTGTCTTAAATAATTTTGCTCTCTTTACAGCCAATAAAGAAATTCTTGATGTTGTTGTTGTTATTATTATTATTACCATTATTATTACCATTATTATTTACTGTATTTTATACAAGGATGATGTGATATAAAATATCATTCTTAACATATTTTTGTTGTAGATTATAGTGTGTGCTAATGTTGTCTTGTAGATGTATAGCAATCCGACAGAAAATTGTGATATATATATATATATATATATATAATATATATATATATATATATATATATATATATATATATATATGTATATATATACACTACATACATATATATATATACGTTTGTGTATGTGTGTGTGTGCGTGTGTCAAATGCGACTGCAATAGTAACGAAGCTTACAGCTGTATAATGTAGAATTTGCATTTCAAATGTAAGCTATGTTGCGGAAACATCAATGGGCTTCGGAAACATTTTGCTCCACACTAAACTTACATAGAACACTATCCAGGAATTATCAGAAAAAAAAGTATAACACAAAGTATTTGTGCTATCATTTATACATGTTTATACGGAATGCGTCTCGCTGATTACGTGCGTGCACAAGCACATAGTCTCTCTCTCTCTCTCTCTCTCTCTCTCATACAATCATGCACATTATATGTATTTGGGAGAGAGAGAGAGAGAGAGAGAAAGGAAGCGTGTAAGAAGGAAGAAGAAGCATAATTTTATCCTTAGGTTTCTAGATATACATAATGAATATCTGTGTGCGTACTGATAAGAGTTTTATATTTAGGTATTCTCGTGGTCTATATTTTATTTAAAATGTTCGATATCTGCAAGAAATTGCAATAACAATTTAATCGGTTTGAAGATAAGCAATTGATCCATAATCAACAATGTTTGAAGTGCAACGTGCAATAATCAGATTTGAACATTGGTTGTGTATAAAACAAATATAAATAACCGCTTGTGTGTATGAGGAATATACTGATGTCATGGCTCATGTTGAAGAACATATAAAGAAGACGGAAAGGGGAAATATGACAGGGAGAAACAGAAATATCTATGTATGTATGTAAGTATGTATGTATGTATGTATGTATGTATGTATGTATATATGTATGTATGTATGTATGTATGTATGTATGTATGTATAACATCATCCGTTTTCCGTCCTTGTTTCGTATACATTCGCTGCTTTCTTCCATGGAATCTAATGCTCTTAGCTTAGTTTTTCCTTGGGGCTGGCCAGATTGGAGCAATCTCAAGATTAATCAGCCGAAATTGCGAGGATGATCCGGTTCTTGACTGAAGATTAAAGGCTTCGAATGACCCGTCCATGTTTTTTGTATCGTCTGCTGGATGTTTTGCGTTCTTGTCCCATTTTGTATTTTTTTATATATGTATGTATGTAAGTATGTATGTATGTGTGTGCGAGTGCATGTGTGCATGTCATTGTTCAGTTTTATTTCAAGATTTCTTGCCAATAAAGAAAGAGCCGGTTTCTAACCTAGATCCAAGGCTCCTTCATTGGAATTTCAACATCAGCAACGGTATCTTTGTTTGTATGTGTGTATATGTGCATATTTGTATGTTTTGTTTTATGTATGTATTCTCATGCATATAGCTGCACATCTAGACATGCTCATATATATTCAAATGATAAACTTCTGGATAGTTTTACAGATTTTCACAGTTCCAGCTTTCTTCTCTTTTGTTTCGAAAAGCAATCCCTGTCTTCATTACTTTAACTCAGACTGTATGTGTAGAAAATAACATTTTCTAAGACTTTTGGCTTGGCGCTCAAACGCTTCAGACTGCCTGCTGCCCTTTAAAACATATCATTAGAACATTTCGTACAATGACACAAAGTCACAGTTTTGTAGATTAGAAGTGTACGTAAATGAATCAATTTCGATAAATAAATTTCTCAAGATTGGTGTTTAGGCAATATGTTACATATCCTAGTGCCTCAATAATTACAGGTATAA
>NC_043008.1:3841710-3884210 GCF_006345805.1 Octopus sinensis | reverse complement strand
AGATCACATTCCAAGAGTCATACAAATCATAGAAAACAAAGATCACAGACAAAAATAAGACAGGCACAGCAGTAAAGTGTTTGAGTTGAGGCTGAGTGCACGTGACTGACTTTTGGCTAAACAAGCACAGACATGTTTTCCACGTCCTTTGAAAGCAAGAGTCAACATTTTCAAATATGAAATATCAAAAATTTCAAAAATCCTAACACAGGGCATTTTCATGTTTGATTTACTATCAAGAAACAGATGTTTCCGGAATCATTTCAGGGTTGCCTCACTTGAAGTACTCACTGCAGACGATTGTCATGGAACAAGAAATAATCCACCGTTTTGTCGTCTTGAAATGACGTTTCATGTTTTTCGCTATCCATTGCCTAAAGTGAGAAATGTTCTGCATGGTAAATTTAGCATTGAATACGGCTTTTGTACAAGCCAGCTATGTTCCAAACATATTTGAATAGGCATAAATTTCTCTCTCTTCCCCCAAAATACCTTCTCAGGTAAATTGACTGATATTTTTCACATCCTAACGGATGAAGAGTTTCTTCCGATTGAATGTACGTCTAGGATTCTGTTCCCAAAATAGCTAGAGGTTGATTTTGACCTTACTGGACAAAGGATAAGCATAGTTCAGAAGATTCAAACGAAATCCAAGGTGATCGTGACTTATTTCGAACCTTTACTAGTAGCGGTTCCACTCAAAAGCCGCTACTGTTGCAGTCGCACTTTGAATTATATATATATATATATATATATATAATATATATTATATATATATATATATATATATATATATATATATATTACATATGAGTGTTTGTGTACGCATACATACACTTTCTCTTTATTACTCTTATTATCACGAGTGGTGGCAACACATACAGACACACCGACATACGTACATGCACACTCACACGTACACACAAGCACACACTTGGAACTTGGCCATATCTATGTCGATTAGTTTACCTTGCAATAAGGAGTGAATATTTGATAATAATTAATGAACTTTCATTATCGCTACTGAACTTTCTTCTCTCTGGATTTATTAAATTTCAATCGATTAAAAATGAATTCTGTTCACCAAGTCAAGTGCAGCTGACTGCCGAAGACACCCTTGGGATATTTTCCTGTGTCATTAGTTAAAAATTGCCTAATCAGTAAATGTTCTATCTGCTAGCACTATAAAGTCTCTTAGCTGTTTGGTGATTAAATAAATTTTTGTTTCTTTACTCATAGCTGTGGAAATTTAATAAAATTGAAAGTTTATCAGTTGTCCACGTTCAGACTCACACTACATTAGCATAATTTTATCTAGTTTCTATTTTATATCATTATAATAATAATAATAATATTTTCTACTAAAGGCACAAGGCCAGAAATTTTGAAGGAGAGAGCTATATATCGACCTCACTATTTCACTGGTACTTAATTTATCGATCCGGAAAGGATGAAAGGTAAAGTCGATCTCGGAGGAATTTGAACTCAGAACGTAGCGACGGGCAAAAGGCCGCGAAGTATTTCGCCCAGCGTGCTAACGATTCTGCCAGATCACCGCTTTAATAATAATAGTAATAATAATAATAATGATAATAATAATAATAATGATAATAATAATAATAATAATGATAATAATAATAATAATATAATAATAATAATAATAATAATAATAATAATAATAATAATAATAATAATAATAATAATTATTATTACTATTATTATTATTATTACTATTATTATTATTATTACTAGTAGTAGTACTTCGGTTGACTGAAAGTTAGGGAAATTTCATGTTTGCTCTTTGTAAGAAATAAATATCATTGACGTTAACGAATTTTCTTATTCTTCTTATAATATCATCTGGTTAAAAGAAAAATCTTCAGCTACCTACATCACCACCACTACTACTACTACTACTACTACTACTACTACTACTACTACTACTACTACTACTCCACCACCGTTGACTTCAAACTTCTTTCCCATTCATTACACTTTCTAAGTCGCTCTTACAAAGAGACCGGAGGCTTCGATCAATTGATCAATAAATGTCCCTAGGTCGCTTTCCTTGAGTTGGTCCCCACATCACTAGTTAGCTTACTGCTCCATCCTTGTTCCAAAAGCAGAGTCTTACGTTAGTCAGAGTGTGCGCGCACATAAGCATACAAACACTCACACACACACACACACACACACGTACACATACACATACACACACACACACACATACACACTCAGACGCACGCACAAACACACATACATACAGGCGTAGCTATGTGTTAAGAAGCTAAGTTCCTAACCGCGTGGTTTCGAGTTCAGTGCCAATGTGTGGCATCTTGAGCAAGTGTCTTCTGCAATAGCCTTGGGCCGACCAAATACGTGTGAGCGGATTTGGTAGACGGAAACTGGAAGAAGCCCGTCGTATATATACCTATATGTGTATGTGTGTGAGTGTCTGTGTGTGAGTGTCTGTGTGTGTGAGTGTGTGTGTGTGTGTGTGTGTGTGTCTTTGTGTTTATGTTGGGCCCCACCACCGCTTGACAACCAGTGTTGGTGTGTTTGCGTCCCCGTAACTTAGCGGTTTGGCAAAAGAGACCGATAGAATAAGTACTAGTCTTACAAAGAATAAGTTCTGGGCTCGATTTCTTTGACTAAAGGCTGTGCTCCAGCATGGCCGCAGCCAAATGACTGAAACAAGTAAAAGAGTAAAGTACAAAGAGTACACACACACACACACACACACACACACACACACACTCACATGTAGACGATGGGCTTCTTTCAGTTTCCGTCTCGTATTTCCACTCAGAAGGTCTTGGTCGGCCCGAGGCTATTGCCTAAGATGCTCAAAAATATTTCTCAGGCAAAATACTTCTCAGGCCCTCTGTTAATGCGACTACCCAGGGCTACACAAGCCTTCTCAGACTGGTATAGAACTCCAAGTAATCCTAAGGCAAGATACAAAGTTGAAGTCCTTCACCAGTCGACTTTGTAAATCCAATATTGCATTCCCCAATTAACACAGGATTTTTCACGGACTGTTATACAAGAAAAGGAATAAATAATGGCTTCTACATATTCATTTATCTACGCATCGTAGACATTCAGCTGTTTCTGGTGTGCATTATAGGTGCGTTCATAGTTCTGTTTACTCAATCGGTCGATCGATCTTTTCAAAAAATTGAACGACCTTAATAAATACTGTCATCTTAAGAGACTGCACTTACATATGTATATGCACTTACACACACACACACACACACACACAAACACACATATTTACACAGTGACGTTGAGTAACAAGAGCAATGGATATTACAGTCTTCTAAGGATAATATTGTTGAATAATTCGGGAGCTGAATGGTATTCCTGATGTTGTTCAACATCATTGATTATTTGACTTCAGTGTCTACTTGTAGTATGGAGTACATTTTAGACATTTTTCGCGTTTTTTTCTACTTTTGGTATTTCTGTGTCATTAACATCGCTACTGCTGCTGCTACTGTTGTTGTTGTTGTTGTTGTTTTTCTTCTTCTTCTTCTTCTTCTTCTTCTTCTTCTTCTTCTTCTTCTTCTTCTTCTTCTTCTTCTTCTTCTTCTTCTTCTTTGTATAAAATACATATACATATACGTATACACACGTACATATATGCCTGTACAATTATGCCTCTGTATGTCTGAGTGTGTGTGTGTGTGTATGTGCGTGTCTGTGTTTGTGTGTATATGTGTATATGAGTGTGCAAATATATATCATATACATAATATATAAGCACACATACACAAACACCAATATAAACAGTATAAGTGTGTGTGTGTGTGTGTGTGTGTGTTTGTGTGCGTGTTCATCTAAATAATGAATACCAGCAGAAGTCTTGTGTGTGCGTGCTTAAGTGTAATTGTAACAGCGAAGTTCGTTTTCTCAGGCAGTAGTCGGTAGAAAAACTTTCAAAAACAGCAAGATTCAGGTAATGCCTTGGAGACACTACGTTCCTCCATTAGCCCTGGCAGATAGCCAACAACTCTGTTGCTTGTTGCTCGTTTGAGAAATTCTCTGACATTAGTAGCGTTCGTTCAGTGTTAGAATGTGGAGTTTAGGGACAGGCGGCCGTGAGTGATCTGTTTGTTAAACGCCTATTGCGTTAATATGACAGTTGTTTCAAGAAATTATCGCGCAGTGCTATGTCCCAGGGTAGATAAGCTGAGAAAAACGATGAGATGAAACTTCAGAGCAAATACTAATGGATACCTACTGTACTTTGTTGATGTTAACTCAACTTTCTTTTTTCAACAAGTTCAACACAGTTTGCTATTTTCTAATAATGTTCCGTTGCTTCTTTAATAACATAGCTTGCTAGAGGTAAGACAAGGGAAGACTAGAATATATATACACACACACTCACACACATGTATATGCGCATATATATATATATATACTATATATATATATATGCGTATATATATGTACACCTCTATATACGCACAAACATACACATAGAAACATATACTTATATTTCTCTGTAAACACGCAAACGTATGTGTGTGTGTGTACATACATATAATATATATATACATATACATACATACACACACACACACCACACACACACACACACATATATATATATATATATATATATTATATATATATATATATATACAGCTACATATTACATACGCACACACACACACACGCGCCACACACATATATGAAATAAGGGAACCAAGTAGCAAGGAAAATAAAATAAATAGAAAAACAGTAAACAAACATGACTAATTTAATTCTTATAACTGTAAATCTATATGTTTATATATTTTTTCCACTTTCAAATGCAAGAAGCCTTTATATCTATATCTATCTATATCTTTATATCTATCTATCTATCTATCTATCTGCAGCTGTTTCCGTTGTATCAACAACAACCAAAACATCGCAGCTCGTGTTGCTATGACTATTTCATCTTTCCTATCCATAATTGCAACCATTGGGGGGTTCCGTTTCAATGTCCATGTAGTTAATTCTATCTCAGCCGGGTGCATTGTTTGTGGAAAACGGAGGGGAAAGAGAAGGTGACGATGGGGGGGGGGGGAGATGAAGGAAGTGGCGAAGGTAAAAGAAGAGAATGGCAAGGAAGGAACCAATGCATAAGTATTCACATCTCATATTCTTGCCTGTCTCTTCGATACCCTTTCTTAGATGACTTGCTCTGACACAATAGTAAGAGAAAAGATTCCTGTTTCGGCAGCCAGGCCTTTGTCCACTATTTCGAGGAGGCAGGGCTTTATCCACACGATTAAAATTACTTTCTCTTGTCCCCTCCTAATATAAAAGCTTATATTAATAAACCACCGACGACTTAAATCTGCCGTGGATGCACGTGTAGAGACAAGTCTAAATGTCCTCAAGAGCGGACAGAAATGTAATATATCTCCCAGCAAACTATGAAATTGTCCGAACCGAAATCAAGGGTTATATCGGACCAGAGGAAGGAAAATAACAACGACCGTCTTCCGACTTTTAGACACCGTGAGAAGAGACATTGAACAACGCTCTCGGTTTTAATCTGCATACTTAAAGAAGAAGGGATCAACTATGGCATTAAATGGAAAATCCTTTCCAAAACAAAACCCTATACTAATGAGCCAAAAAGATGTTCAATATGTTCACGTGAGAAACTATGTTTCCTAAAAGAAATGAAGGACCTCCACCGTCCGCAATTCAAGAAATGCTTCCCGGCGAAATTTAACGAATGCCCACCAGACACATCGTAAAACATTCATATCTTGTTTACGGGTTTCGGCGTGTTGCTGCAACGTAGGTTATCTCCCCTCTGTGTTTATTTCTGTTTCTTTCTGCCTTCTTCCGTTTGAGCGTTCCCTGTTCAAACGTTATCTGTTTTGAACGCAAGTCACAAACGGTCTCGTCCTCAGCTTCATAAATGCTAAAATGAATTGTTGTTTCGGCTATGAAACGCTAGATAGCTCCATTTCACAAGGCTTGTGGTTTTCATTATCACAATTTCTTTACTCTCTCAGCTGATCAACTGCTATTCTACTTGCTGAAGCTTTACCACACTACACCCCCCCCCACACACACACATACATATATACGTACACATAGATACATTTATATATGCATACGTATATATATATGCATATATATATCCATACATATACATATATGCATACATATATATACATATATATATATATTATATATATATTATATATATAATTATATATATATATATATATATGCATACATGTAATATACATATTATACATATGTATACACACACAAACACATACACATATATATATACATACATAAAACACAAACACACACATTTGTATGTATGTGTATATATATGTAAAACGATGGAGTGTCTACGACAGGAAAGGCTTGGACCGTAGGTTAGATAGATAAAAAGGAAATCGAAGAGAAAAAGCAACAACACTATAACACAGACATTTCTACAGCTATCAACATCAGCTGACATGGACCCACTTGATGGCCGTCGGATCATATAGAAATTAAAGGAACATCTTCAAATCACACCATATCGTTTACAAGAAAGAAAACATTGCGTCGTGTAATTCTAGAAATATCTTTACAAAGGCAAAGGCAGTCAGGGCCGCAATACTATGAATGAATCATTGATCTGTTGTTGGAAGAGGCCGAAACCATTGTGATCTATAGCAGTCAGTTGATGAAGGACATGCCATGCTGTATGCGATATATTTGCAGAATTCTTTTTTGAACGATGAACTGGATGACATTTGAGTGCTTTTATTCTTATATTTTCTGGCACAAGATTTATCAGGAGCAAACCAAGAACATTATGTACGTACATACATGCATTTATATATATATATATAACTATGTATATATAACTATAATGCATATATTTGTCCGTATGTATTTCTCTCTCTCTCTCCCTCTGTATATGTATACATATAGCTATGTATGTACACATATACAAATATATGTGTGTATGTATGTGTGTATGTATGTATGTATGTGTGTATGTATGTATGTATGTATGTATGTATGTATGTATGTATGTGTGTGTATGTATGTATGTATGTATGTATGTATGTATGTATGTATGTATGTATGAATGTAAACTGTAAACTCTCCCCTATTTTCTTTCCGTCTTTCATGAAATTCTTTCAGTTATTTTTTAAAGCTCCAATTCGTATTTTTTTTTTCGTATAATTTCTACTTTCAGCCATCTTTTTTTCTTGAAAGTATCTTTTAAGGAAATCGATACCCAGATATTGTGCTATCAAGCATAACAAGTGTAATTTGCGTGTTTTCATGGTTATTAACTCTACTTGAAACTTAGTTTTCTATTGTTAATTTATTCAGCTGAATTCTTTTGTTTCATCTTGAAGAATTCAAGGTAAGCTGCATACATAATACATACATGCGTACATACATACACACATGTAGGTATACACACACACAAACACACACACACACACACACACACACACACACACAAACACACACACACACACACACACACACACACACACACTCAGAGTCACAAACACACACACATATAATTTTGTTTCCCCTATTCATATTCTGAAAAAGAAAAGCAATAGTAATTTCACTGCATTTGGCTTTTAAAGTAAGATTCGTATTTGAGAATTCGATTCATATGTTTAGCACACATAAATGGGAGGGTGAGTGATAGGACGTTTAGAATATAGTCTTATAAGCGCTTTGTGATATTTAGGTACTTTGCGTTCTCAGAGCAAAAGCCTGTGCTGAAGGATTTTGATTTTTATTCTAGTGCAGCCGATATAACAAATACCTGGGAACGTACTAGTGTCGATAAAACAATTACTTTCTCTGTACGGTTCCAATAAACCAAAGTGCTTGCAATGAATTAGGGGCCATTCAAAATATAAATTATACTTTGGACTGCATTAACATTTAATATGAACAAAACAAAAGTGAACTAAATCGTTTTGTCGCACGGAAAGGAAAAATCTGGTATTTCGATTACTGTTGACAGGGAGAATAGTTAACATATCCTCGCTTCTTTCGGCAATGAATATCCTTAGTTCGATGACTGGAACTACCTAGTCATTGAATTAGTGTGCAAAAGGCTGAAAATTCCACAGACACGAATATTCATAAAATAGTTCTCGGGCGGAATGACTACAAAGCAGCAGGAATTGGCCAGACTTTTAAGTTACAAGTGTAATCCATCCAAGATTCTTCCAAACAGTTACCGTCTACCCAGCTTATCTTGGCTCGAAAGCAGTTTACAACAAAATACACAAGCCCAACATACCCCGCAGACGAATTGAACTAGAAACCTCGTAACTGCGAAGCGAATTCCTTCATCATTCGGCCCTACTGCATTCATAGATTAAGAGCAATGAGGAGTTAATAAAAGGCATCCGTGCATTACATTGATCTTGTGCAAAAGTTACAACCCAATATGTCCTGAATGCAATTTCTTTTAACGGTATAACATTTTGAGATTAAACTCAGAACACTGGAGCAAAACTAATGGAATCCTTAAGACCCAGACCAGACAGCAATGTTTAAGTTACAACGGCACAAGTCCACATATTTATCACTAAGCAATAGATCCTGACTGGTTTTATTGTCGTAGGTGTCTAGTTCTGTCGAATGGTGAATCTGTGCTCTCTTGTTAAGAAGTTCGTTATCAATTCAGTGGTTCTGAATAAGATTCCACCAAGAAACTCGGCCAGCTAATGCTTTGTGACAAGAATTCGGTATAGAAAAATTGTGCGAATTTATGTTGCATGTATGTACTATGTATGTATGTATGTATGTATGTATGTATGTATGTATGTATGTATGTATGTATGTATGTATGTATGTATGTATGCATGCATATATGTATGTACACACACACACATATATATAAATACATATGCATATGCACACACACACACACAGATCCACAGATAAATATAACATACATACATAATGTATGTTGTAACTATCCACTTACATTAATTCTAAATGAAGGTAGATGGTAGAATTGGTAGAATGCCAGAAAAATAAAAAAAAAAGACATTGCAATATTTACTTTCGGCAATTTGCATAGAGTTCAAATGTTAATGAAGTCAATTTGCCTGGGAAAATCTACGGGGAAGTACTACCTCCTAGAAATACCATTGACAAATTTCCTTAAAATCCCACAGTTCCATTTTCAAAAACGGAAACGGTGAATGGAAATATGGTTGTAGACATACGAAAAGTCGTGTTGGTTATGGCTGGGATGTTGTTGGCCATTGGTTAGCTAGTTGAGACTTTATCTGTAGTTTAACATCATCTACAGCCACAAAAACTTTATCTGGCATCTTTCAATAAACCAGTGTTGTGCTGAAGTTGATTTAATTGACAATAATTTTTTCCTCGAATTGTTGGTCTTTTGCTTGTTTTACAAGTAATTCTAACAATAGCTGCAATCATCAAGGACCTTGCGGCACACGAGCACAATGTGGAAGAAATATCTCGCACTCACATAGCCAAACAAACGCACCAAGTAGCGTCTCATAGTATCTCAATAATATACAATCAGGCTATTTCTAAAGCGCTTTTCGTTTTTATAAAACGATCCATTGTGTTATTCAGGAGGTGGAAGTATCAAGCAAACCATTCGGTCAGATAAAAGATAAAAGACGATAATAACAAATTAAGAGAAAGATCAAAATAGGACATTTGTATAAAATAGAACAAAGTGTCGCACAAGTAAAATTTAAAGGGAAAACAAACAGCAACATTTTTAGAGGGTGATTAACAAGGTCAAATTCAAGGATTAAGATTCAATAAAACATGAAAATTGGTACTGGAAATTAACCGGCTGTAACAAATGTTTTTTCGAAACTATTTGGTAATCGAATTCTTTATATAACTTAGGTAATCAGTGAAGTTAAAATGAAAATAACGTCAACAAAACAATGAAACAGTTGATACCGCAAATCAAAATTTCACACGAATATCACTTATAATAATTTGCAGTGTGTTAGTTTATTCAATTTTGTTTTTGTAACGTAGGAGTTGATTAAGCCACAGAAGGAGAGAGAGAGAGAGAGAGAGAGAGAGAGAGAAAGAAAGAGAGAGAGAGGAGAGAGAGAGATAGGAAGAGATGAAGAAAGAGAGAGAGAGAGGTTAACAGTAGCAGAAGTGAAATGCTTCTCTCCCTCTCTTTCTTTCTGTAATTCTTATCTCTTTCTCTGTCTATCACTCGCATTACTTCTGTTTATATAACTGTTTCTGAACACGCACGTATAGACAGACAGACAGACAGAAAGATAGAAAGATAGATAGACAGACAGACAGACAGACAGACAGACAGACAGATAGATAGATAGATAGATAGATAGATAGATAGATAGATAGATAGATAGATAGATAGATAGATAGACGGATGGATAGATAATCAGCCAGACAGAATATTAATTATAGCCAGCGAGACATAATTAAGTCTGAAATTTTTCGAAAAGTTTCACCCAAGTCGAATCAGGTGAACAAAGATAAGTGTCAACAATGATAACATCCCCGATTAGACAAGCTATCAGCAATGATATTCCATTGCTACTGGAAGATAGACATGTAAATATTTTTAAAGTAAAGTGCATTGGATAATATATGTCACAGTTCCGGTACTACGGACATGTGCTTAGAATGCCACAAGAAACGATTACAAGACTGATTCCTCAAGCCAAACCAATGAATAGAGCGAGATGGTCAGATAATTTTCATAGTCTCAGCTGGACGCTAGAGAGTCCAGCAAGAGAGTCTAATGACAGCTGATTCCGATAGGATCTTGTGGCAGAGGGGACCGAGCACTCTACCCCACAACCCTCCCCAAAAATAGAGAGTGGCGAAAAAGTATGGCCTGATAAATAGTTTCCACTACTTTGCTGAACTCGAGCTGAGTTTGAAAAATTGTTACTTAACTCATGACACTATAAATAATATAGCTACCTGTTGAGTGTTGGGTTGTGTTTTAGTACGTTGGTGTCTTTGGTCATCTTTGTAATTTTTCCAACATCTATATTGAAACCGATATAACAACATACAAGATACTTCGATGCGTTGATAAAATCTATACAAAGTATTACGTAATAGTTTGGAAGATATTTCAGTGTCGAAAGATTCTACGCAATAAAAGATATTCTCATATATATATATAATATTAGCGGCGTACGTACACTTTGTTCTCTTATATGTAAATATATATATATATATATATATATACATACACAAACCCCTACACACACATATAACTGCTTTAATGTTTACTAACCGCATGTAATTATTTTAATTAAGTAATTATTTGCTTTTAATTCTCCTCTGTTGATATTTTAGTTCCGTGATCAACTTGCTATATTAAATGCTAATTAACAACACTATTAAAATGTAAATGTTATTCGTCTATTTCGTATATTATAAACTTAACACGGTAGATGTTGGAAGAAAATTTCAAATTGTTCATGCTAACAGTTTGAATCTTGTTTACTTACAGAACAGTTGTAACAACTTGTCTACTTCTACTTATCCACCACATGTGTATATAATCAAGTCGAACCCCCTGGCAATTTTTAAATGTAAAATTACAGTACCATGAAATATCATATATCTTACTGAATCCGGAAGACTGTATTCAATGTACTACACAACTTACTTTTACACGCAGATATATATATATATATATATATATATATATTGAAAGAAGAGCCGTTTAAAATGTAGAATTGTGTTCTTTGTGGATTCAGCCTTTTGTTGAAATGGTAATAAATACTCTGGTAAATATATTTCCGGACATTGTCTCTTATCAGCGTTGTTACCCAGAGTTCTATTGACACTTACCATAACTAGTTCAGTGTAAGAATCGAGGCAAATAAAAAAAGGGGGAAAAAGTGCTGAATACTGATTCAAAAAAAAAAACTGAAAAAGTATGAAGTGCATTTTTCGTCTTTAGCTGTTATTCTGAGAGTAGTCGTTTCTTCCTTTTATAAATACATAAGCATATCATGAGGTAACTGCAATTCGTTCACGAACTTAAATCTCAAAATCATCTTTCAATGGAAAAATGCTAAGCCTCCTTTTTTACAGTAGCATAGAATCAGTTTCTGTATAGACATAGCAGAAACAATCTGGTCTGTGTGTATCTCGTATCCCCTGGTTATGATCAACACAAAGTGACTCAATAGTCTAAACCTCATAATTTATGGTCAGCCAGGTGATGCCATAAACACAGCTTAACTGTTGTGCTCTGTCGACACTAGAACATTGTCTTATCGACAAAACATTCGGTCATGACAAGTACTGGCCGTGAAATAATATTGGGTTGGCAACTTAGTTACCACCGTCTTTTCTTAAATTTTGGAATCTGTTTTTTCCGAGAATTCTATTTTTGAATCTATTTTTTTCTAGTTACTTTTAGTTAATTTTTGTTTATTTGCAGATCATTAAAATGGAATGTCAAGTTAAGAAAAACGAGAATTTTCGATACCTTCTTTTTGCTTTTAATCGAGGTTCTAAGGCCGCAAAAGCTGCTCGCGATATTTGTAGTGTGTATGGAGAGGGTACGATAGCTGAAAGAACCGCTCGTGATTGGTATGCCAAGTTAAAAAACGGAAAGTTTGACCTCAAAGACGCACCGCATTCTGGCCGTCCAGTTGAGTTCAATGAAGAGCGATTAAACCAACTTTTGCACCAAAATTCTCGTCAAACAACAAAGGAACTGGCAGAGAAAACGGCGGAAACTTAGTTGCTAACCCAATAGATAAAAAATTAACTTTTTTATTTTACCGACACCACTACTATATTGATTTACTTTTTAACACTAATTAGCAGTGATCAAATTATTAAATTATTACAAGGACAAATGCATATTTCAACATCGTTTATTCATTAAAAATGTATTATTGATTATTTACAGTATCGTCGATCCGATACTGGAAGTATGGTCCTCCCTAGTTGTTAATATTGTTGACGCTGTTTAGCGTCCAAAAAAGACCATTCAACTCGTTGGCAATTATTCATTCACCAACGCCCACAACCAACCACTTGCTTAATGACATGCTGTTTCTGGTTTCACTCTCTAGTAAATGATCACACAGAATTCGCATCGTCTGGTCTAGTTTATTCCATACCTGCACCACCTAGACATGCAAACCCATCTGCGTGACACCCTCTCATCATTCCTGCAGTTGCGTAGTTTCTAGGGCTCGCTCTAAGCACTTAACCATATCCTTCCTTCTCCATAACTGAATACAAATGAAACTCCCTCCTAACTTGAAATCTGAACATCAAAAACCAAACCGAACATAAACCACATTGACTCCCATTCCAGAACAGAAGGGTCTGCCCCACAAACATTACTGCTATTCTGCTGCTTCCACTTATTGGTAAAAGAGTAATCATGTCTGTACGCACCGAATTTCCTCCTGATCTGCAACGAAAATCGGTTGACGAGAACCAGCTGTTTCTCAATACACGTGTGTATACTTATTAGTGTTAACGATGTATGTCTAGAAATATGAAACCGACAGGAATATTTTACAAATAGCAGTTATACTTAAAACTGTGATAATAAAGCTTCTTCTGCAGTGCAGTATGTAAGTATGTAATAAGTTATATTTGTTGAACTGTTAAGATGAATGCAAGAAAAGTATTGTTGTTCCTTTTTACCCTGATTATATATTATCCTATTTTTACTCGCAATTTTCTGGTTTAGCGTTGGAATAAAAGGGACAATATAGCGTTTGTATAAAGAGTTTACAGTATACTGTTACTTGTTTATGTTGGCTAATTTCCAGGAACCTACGAGCAGTAAATAGTTCGTGTAGATCTCTTATTTAAATATTTCTTATGTCAGTAATTTACTTCCATAGAGAAAAACGTATAACGTTTTATTTAATGACAAAGCACACCTATGTAATTAACGCCTAATTTTACTTTCTCACGCTAAATGAATACCTATTTGTCTTGTCAACAAAATTTTATAAGTAATTAGCTTAATAAGACAGCATTGAGGGACAATCAACTATCTTCACAATATCGCTAATGTGTCACTTGCTAACTAGCGGATAAATATACACGACAACATATCCTATTTTCTCTTTCTACACCATAAACTATGGCTATATTTATAGGCAGCGCTTCGCAGATACGAGCTACGGTAAAAAGAAGAAAAAAATAAGAAAGAAAAATGCCTGTCATTAGATATTTAAAATATTGCTTCTTTGAGGGAGAAAATAAATAAACGAATGGGTGTAGGATGTAACGAGCAAATGGTGAAGCATGTTCTGTAGTTCTACAAGCAAAGATGAAGCAAAGAACGGATAATTTGTTTTGCTAGAATTAAGAAATAAATCTCCTTCAAATCAAGCCACAGCGTCTTAAAACCGGGAAGGAAAGGTGTAATATAGTCCTACATATCCTACATACTCCTAATAAGATGTGATGGTCACGGCATCTTTAATCATAGTTCTGCCTAATCACAGCTGTTCTTAAACTAAACAACATTAAGAACGTGTTCTGCAGTTTTCTCTGTCGCATGATAAAATTATGAGAAGGAATTCGAAATTACAAACGAACCAATGACCAAAAGCTTTCTCAAACGGAAGCGCTTGACCAAACAATTTCGGCAAAAGCGATGTAATCTATATAATAATGATATTAGAAACTCCATTTGTTTTTATCATACAATGATGTAAAGGTGGCAAGCTTGCAGAATCGTCGGGATAGATGACTTGTGGTATTTGTTCAGGCTCTTTACATTGAGTTCAAATCCCTTCTAGGTCAATTTCACATTTCAACCTTTCGACCAAATAAAATAAAGTACCAGATGGAATTGACACGCCCCCTTCCCCAAGAATTGCTGGCCTCGTGTCTAAGTTAGACTCAATAGTCCACTGATATATATAAGATTTATACGAGACACCTTGGCGCCTATAATGTGCTTGTCTTGGTTTCATAATATTTCGGGCGTGATTTTATTTTTTAGTAGTGCGACTCGCCTAATAACGACCTATCTCTCATGCGACCAGTTTCCTGCAAACGTTACCCAGAACTATTCTAGAATAAGCATTTTATTGTCGGGTGTATCGACCTCAGTACTTGGGTGGATGATTATTTTATCAATGCTGGAAAGATAAAAAGCAAAGCTGATCTCAACGGGATTTTACCTCTTACGGTAAAATGCTGTAAATAAATGCTGCAACGTAGCAGTGAAACACTGGGGTCGATAAAATCGACCAGCCCCCTCCCCGAAAATGCAGGCCTTGTGCCTATTGTAGAAAGGATATATGTATGTATGTATGTATGTATGTATGTATGTATGTATGTATGTATGTATGTGCCATTTTATACGGAGATAAATTTTCGTCTTTCTCACGAATGCAAACACCGTAGTTTTATATACTTGAGTGTTGTTTTGAGTATTCTCGAGTTAAGTTAAGAAAAGGAAATTTAATTTTGCCAAATATTTATGCAAGAGGAAGTATTCTTTGGGTGTGTTCACTATATCTTTAATCTCTAATTACTGTCTACATACTGAGAATGAACAACTTTGTATTTATAATGTTATCTGGGTCTTTCTAGTTTTGAAAATGATAAAATTCGTAGGTTATCTGTGAAGCGTGCATCAAATATATTTTGAGAGAAATTAACTTATATATATCTGTATGTGTGTGTGTGTGAGAGAGAGAGAGAGGGAAAGAAAGAGAGAGAGAGAAAGAGAGAGTTTCTGTATTTGTGTATCGTGTGTGTATATTTATATATACATATATAGTTATACCTGTACATAACCAAACACACACACATACACACACGCACTCATATATACATACATATTTATCGTTGCTACAGTTATTTATTTCACCATTATTCCGAATTATGCGTTTCCATACAATTAATGGCTCTCTTAAAGTACCTTAATGTCTCTGTGGATTCATGTCGAAATACGCTGTGAAAGAGATTTGGACTTTGCTTTCTTCCGGTTGTTTACAAGAATATACTCTTAAAAGCAGATGCTCTTAAGTCTATGAACCTTTCTCTAACAAAATGTATTAATACCTTGTTGAGGCGTCTGTCCTCAACTAGACATCAATCGATATTTGAAAACATTGTGTTGGAGTTGGTTATATAGTACCAGATATTCACCAATGGTTTTATGATTGATCCCAGAAGTGTGAAGAATCCCTTCCTTTCACCTCTTTGCCTATACTTTTCATTTTCTCTATTCAGCAGGACACAACACAATAATTTGGGTAACTGATTGCCAGGCATTCCTACAGCGTGGCCATCCCATTGAAGTTGATGTCGCATAATCATGGCTTCAATGCAGAAGATGTTACTTTACATTCCTGCTTTCTGCAATTGTAAATTCATGATTTTTATCAAGTGTCGCTAATGTTCTATGCCCAGTTGACGGAGAAGTCGCCTACAACATACTCAGCTTTCAAACCCGTAAAAGGGAATTGGTGTAGCAACAGCCTTGTGTACCCTAAGTTTGATTATTTGTCTCAGATTTTAATCTTCATCTAGCCATCTTCTATGACGACTAAAAGTTACATTGGTTCGTTATATTGGGTGTAGGATCTCCTCTGTCAATATTTGCGATCCATGATTAGTGCTTATCCATGCACCAAAATAGTTGGAATAGATTCCTGCTTGTTGATACAAGGTTATGTTTTTTAATATGTATGCCAAGAGAACCATGCTCTCAAATACGTCAGTGAAAAACACTGCAGGTGTCTGTACTTTTACTGAAATCGCAATAACTATGGCAACATGTGCGAACCAACGTTCAGTTACCCCTGCAGTTGTGGCCCCGCCTTTGGCACGGTGAGAACAAGGTTGAACAGCTTGTTATCAGTGCTGTATGGGATGTGATGTATTGCTTTATAGAATCTTTCTTTGTGTTACCCTCATAGATTGCTTGGATAGAAGTGAGAAGTGATAAAATCAAAATTGATAATATATTGGAGTTTATCAATAATAAATCAAAAATACGCGAGGAGGATTAAAACAACGAGGGAGCCGCCATGTGCTCGCCCAACTTGCTAGAAATAGTGACCAAACCGAGTAGTTTCTAAAACTGCATTGTGAAGTTAAACCGGTTTGTATATACATGCATACATACATACATACATACATACACACATACATACATACATACATACATACATACATACATACATACATACATACATACACACATACATACATACACACATACATACATATATACACACACACATACACACATACATACATATATACATACATATATACATACATAATTATATATATATATAGTGAGAGAGAGAGAGAGGGGGATGGGGGAGAGAGTCACATATACATCTGGTTATACAGCTACTAGTAAATGACTAATATACAAAAGAGATAAAGAAACCTTTGGAGTTCCAAAAATGCAACTGAAAATGTAGATTATGTCGTATTTCTGTGAAAGACATCACACATAGGATTAGCAGGTGCCCTCCCCCACCACTAAAAAAAGACTGCTGGAATAAATATGAACGCAAGGAATACTTATGGAACATTCCAATCAAAACACCTGTAAACTATAAGCATAACAGGCAGGATATTGTTGTTTGGGAGAGACAAGAAAAATGTATGTAGCGTCGTAGAGGTCAGCCGTCCGGCTCATAGGAATATTTCTTTGAAAGTCAAGCAGAAAGAGGATAACTATGGAGAACTGCTTCGAAACGTCTAGTTTTTATATCCAGATTATAAATTCACAATTATACCAATAATAATCGGTGCACTTGGTTTTGTGAGTAAATGCCTGTTTGACAGTCTGAATAAGCTTGGATTTCAGATTAAAAACAAAATCAACCAACTCACTCACATATTACAAATACAGTCTGTAAGTGGAACAGTAAAAATATGCAAAACTTTTCTCAAGTTTAAAATGTGACATTGTTTTTGTTATTTCCATTCCAACGATGTAATTTTGTATCTTTGTTAGAAACCAGCTTCTTTCCTCAGAAGAAGAATTTAAATAATTCAAAACAGAAGAGAACATACATATATACATACGTATATATTCTCACACGTACAGATATAAACATGCATACACACTATAGAAGCACACAGACACACAGACATACACGCACACACACACACACATACATATATGTGTATAAAACGTCGGTAAGTACATATTGTTTAAGACATGCTATGAAACAAGTTTATAGCCAACTTCTAAAATTATACACTTCGTTAATATTAATATTACGCAAAGGCGTTCGTATGTAGATATACGCTGCCATACACAACCACAAAGTTAAACGAACCTTTATCATATATATGCCCGCAAAAATCAATATGTACGCTCAGTTATATTCTCCTATATTCACAGAGATATATAACAATTTATTCGCACAATAACCATATATATGTAACATTGAACAGACATGGCTGCGTGCATAGTCGAAAATATTTTCCCAAAGAAAGCTCTTTCTATCTCTCATAATCACGTTACCTCGGAAACAATATGTCTCTAGCCAATATAATAGCGAAGGTGATTTTCAGCACATATACATAAATATATATATATATATATATTATATATATGTGTGTGTGTGAGTAATATATGTGTGTATGCTGTCTCTGTTTGATGTGTGCGTTTGTGTGTGTGCACCACACGCACACAGCGATTTCAAAAGAACTCGTAAATGAAATTACAGTTGTGGCTCGGGTTTCAGTGATGTAAAAGAAAAAAAAAGGCAGTTAACGTCAGGTAAACTATTCGTCTGATATCTCCTAATAAACCTCGTTTACGTAGTTATTGTACACGAACATTCTAAGAATTACCCAGCCGCGACACTGACGATTGAGTGGAATAAAGGAAACCCTTAATGTCCAGTAAACATCGTTTCTCTATTTTCTCTTTGATCAGTGTATGCGGTATTCATTATCGGAAAAAAAATCGCTATAATTATTCGAATCTTATTTTTATCATCTTTACTGTTTCACTCAAGAGAAAACGATGTAACTTTGAACATTAGCGTTCTAGAAACCTGAAGTGGGTTGTAAAAACTTTCAACATATATAGTTAGTTTGTTTAAATGGTGGTGTGTTAGGAAAGAAAGATCTGTGTATCGCTAGAGCAGGATTATTTTGCTTGATGATTCAAGTACAAATGGAATCGGAGAAAAAAATCATTAACATAGACATTATGCTAGTTGAGTAATTAGCAACATTAAGAGCGAGAAGCTGTTCGGGCTATGATCGTTGTCGTTTCGAATCCAGATTGCGACGATGCATTTGACCGACAATGTCAAACCTGATGAAAATAAGACACCATAGTTATCTACATGAGGTTAATTATCTGGAAACTAGTAAGATTATTATTAATAACAGGGATTATCTCAAACATTGAATGTGTATTTATATATGTGCAAAAGTGTATATGTGTGAATGTTTCTACATAACTGTATAAATGTATCTGTATTTATGCAAGAGTATAAGTACGTATGTCTTTGTGCAAGCATCTAAGAATGTCTTTTAGTGTGTAAATGTATGCTCTGAGCACGCGCGCATATGTGTATGTGTGTGTTTGTGTGCGTGTATGGGAGTGTATGTATGTGAGTGTATGTGTGTGTGTGAGTGAGAGAGAGAGAGAGAGAACGGGTGAGAGACACGGAAAGCTAGAGGAGGAGAGAGAGAGGGAGGGAGGGTGTATCAATATAAGCATTTATTCTCAGTTCAAATCCTTCTGCTGAAATTATCTTTGCCCTTCATCTTTCGGACTCGATAAAATTCCGTATCAGTCAAGTAAGTGGATAGCCTTTATTGATTATAATCACATACTACATGCGTGTAGCCTTTCATCTAAGTTGCAAATCCATATTATCAAGATAGTGTCATTTAGGCACACGATGAACCGTTTCATGCACTTGGCAATTCTGTCTTTAAGAAAGTAAAGGGCGTGGCTTTACACGGACGGCTACATGAAAATTGTAAATTAATACAACCTTCATAGCAAAATGAAAGGAAAGAAACACTGGAGTCCAATGAAACTAATGGTTATTGTTCATGAAAAACGGAGGAATCGGAAGATAGAAGACAACTGAAAGCATTTTGCTCTTTTTAATCAAGATTCCTTAGCCTTCGCGTTTACCGTTCATTTCATAATAAATTAGCCTTTGAAGGGTAAAATGCGTGTAACTATGAAGAAGGGGCGTAATGCTTCAAGACAGTGGCGTTAGATACGGCACAAGCTCATAGAGCAGCGTGCTTTTGTCGACTCAACAAGAATTCCTTGATGTAGTCGCTCGACCAACTAGAAATAGCGTCCAAATCTCTTTCAGTATACATCAGATCGTCTTACAAAATGAGGAACTAATCGATAATAGATTCCTAAAGAGGGGAAAAGGTCTCTGAAAGAATACCTTCGTAAATGCGCTTTTGTCTCTCCAGCTGACGGAAGGAATGGACAATTATATCAGTTTGAAACAACGATGATGACTCAATGTAGTTTCTCGATTAGCTAGAAGCAGCAACCAAATCTCCCTCAAATCAATCCTACAGTCTTCATGAACGTGGTCAGAACGGCAGAATACTAATAGTTAAAAGATTTTGACAGTAAGTTTCTTGAATGGAGGCTAATTTGAGGTTAAATAACGATAGCAACCTTGTATCTTCCAATGATTACAATAGAACAGAAGACATTGCATTAGACCCCCTCCCTACACATACAGCAAACACGCAAAAATACAACCACCTGCGCACACACACATAATTCATATAAAGATGCACACCCCCCAGTCACTCAATAATGCTGTGTATATATACATGCACAGACACACGCACACAGACACACAGAGAGGCACACACAGACACATACATGCGTATGTACGTACACATATGTATGTCTCTCTCTATATGTATATATGCATATATATATATATACAAACACACACACACAAACAGAAATAAGAGATTCATTTTGGAGTAAAAAAATCTACATAAGTATGAAAAACAAATGCAACTCGAATACGAATTGCTTGCCTGACACAAAAAGCCATTTTTACTGAAGACTATAATTGACTTTTAGTCCTTGAGTAATAAGCTAAGGAAAAGAAAAAAACAAAGAAAAAACGAAATAAGACAAAACAATCAGAATCATTAACATAACAAATACAGCAGTTCCTTTCAGAAAGACATCTAAATTTAATCTCAATGACCATATTTAATCTATACCTATTTGTTTTAACCTCTATTTGTTTGTGCAAAAATTCGCTAAGAGAATTTCATTATTCTGCTCCAGAAACCTTAAAAGGCTTCTGAATTTATAAGTAGAGCAATTAGTCCCCAATTTTTGTATATGTTAAACAAAAGATTTAATAAAAAGTACGCAACAAAAGCGTTATTGTTGCAGCTTGGTAAATTTATTTTCAAAATCTATTTAACGCGAACTATTATAGTTTTTTTTACGTGTATTTCCTTAGACAAGACACAAATCTCTACAAGAAAAAAGTGAAGACCAAGAGGTGGTAATATATATTATCTTACCATCAGCTATTATGAGCGGTGTTCAGAACTCTTTATCAAAATAGCATTAAAATTAAGAGATCTAGATTTAGCTGGAGGTTGAATAAGTTTTAAGGATTGAGTTGCTGGAAGATACCTTAAAATTCGAACTGCTTTGTTGAGTAGAATTGTTTGAAATTTTAGCACAATGCCTGCAACTCTATGGGTTGGGAGTTTGTGTTGCATTTTATGATTAAGTGTTACAAATTTTATTCCCACATTTTGTTATAGGCGCAGGCGTGTTGTGTTTGTAAGCAGCTCGCCTCGCAACTACGGGGGTTTGAGTTTGATTTCCCCACATGATGCATCGGGTGTTTTCTATTGTAGTTTCTGGTGAAGTCTTGTTTGTTAATTTTGGTTGGCAGAAACCTCGGGGAAACTACATTCTTGGGTTGTAGAATTAATCCATTGTTCGATCAAATTATACCACTTGGCTCTTTCGAGCTTTTAGCAAAATCTACTTTAAGCAGTTGAGTTAAGTCTCCGGTTTGAGCACAACTTCCTCCCTTATTCGCACCGATTTCACAGGTCATGCGCATTGCCCTTTCTTTTATGACTACACAAGAAAAAAAATTAGAAAGCAAATTCTAACATTTTGTTAGTTCATTCATCTATGTATGCCATTGAATTTATCAGTTGCCAAATATCGCTTTTCAATCATGTGATCTCAGTAACCCTCCAATCGCGAGATGCCTTTTGTAAGAGTTTTCCGTTGTAACTACTCACCAACCAATAATACGTGAGTAAAATTTGGAAGAGTTGACGAAAACCCTGCAGAAGCACGTGATACCAACATATGTAGGTGTTGAGACTGTATGTATGCCTCTGTTTATTTGTGTCTTTTTTTCCCACGAGTTTCCAGTTCAAGACACAGCAACAGAAGAAATATGTAACTGATTGGAATATATCCTGGGATCGACAAAATCGAATAAACTGCTGAACACGATTCCCCAGCAGAGTTGCAGTTCAATGACTGAAACCAGCAAAAGAATTACATTAATGTCATCGGGAAAAGGAATTGGTCTCTTGATTAAAGAAAGCTAAACCGATGTAGATAAAATACTTCATGCGCTCTAACATTCCAGTCTGTTGCTGGTTTTGTGTACCTGGTACTTTAAGCCAAGAAAGCAATCTTCAGATGTACTGTTGTTAAACCAAAGACATTCCATTTATGATTTCCTTCTTCTCTTATGGACTGACATGACATCATTCATGCGCTTTTAAGGCAGCGGGTATGAGAGAGGTATCGCTGCTATTACTAGCAACAGCATAGTGGTTCCCTTGTTGGCTGATTATTCAGCGGAATTTAGTTGCGTATAGTAACTATTTGCAGGTAATTGGACGGTACCATAGAGGCTTCTGTCTTTACCTGAATAATTTTTACTAGGAAATTTCATTTCAGCTAGTGAGGTTTCGCATGGAAATGGTGAAATCTGTTTCAAGATAGAGTTATTCTAATAGCCAAAGGCGGAAAGCTAGCAGACTCATTAGCACATCGGACTAAATATTTAGCGGTATTTCTCTCTCTTCTTGATATTTTAATTTCAAATTCTACCGATGACTCCTTGAGCTCATCTTTTCAAGTACTGGGGTCGATATAATCAAGTTGCCCCTTTGTTTAAAAAATTACTGTTCTTGAGCCAGCATTTGAAACAGTTATTTTAATAGCCAAGAACCATTACAGACCAACTGGAAAATTGTGAGAAATGAGGACGAACACCTCCGTATTTTAACCTATTTACATAAACAAAATTCTCAGTTGGTTGGTTGGTTGGTTGGTTGGTTGGTTGGCTGGTACCCAAACATCCACGCCCGACTAAACCTGTTTCAGATCTATACACATCATTCGTAAACCATAATTTCAGCGACACATTGCCTTTCTACTTTTGTTCCATTACAGCTGAAATAAAAATAATAATATTAACAAATGTCCAATGTAAACGAAGCCTCTGTTCATTTGTCTAGCTTTCACTTGATTTCTTCCAGCTAAGAAAATAATAATTTGGAAGAAGTATCACAAGTGCTAACATGAGTTTCCCTCAATGAAACAAAACGATCTTTAATACAATTCTTAACGAAAACCCGAACTAGATTTACTACGCAGTTTTAAAATAAAGTGAAATATATACTAATCAATAAATAAGAAAAAAAAATTCAATACTGATCAGTAAACATATTACAGTATTGATCCAAGATTTATTTAACTTGCGATCAATACACATACTTCCTCATCTTATAGTCACGTTTCTCTTCTTCAATACACTCTCGATCTCACATCAGTTTTTCAAATTTCTCTTTTCTTTACGGCTGCTGTAGTTTCAACGTCTGCTCTTTAGAACCACCTACAATGTCTTCACTTCCGATTAATAACGAATAATTTCAGTAAACAGCTACTTTTGAAAGAGACGCGAACTTATATAATCCGTCCATTCATTTTAGTCATGTAGTTATTAGCCAGCTAAATTCAATAGATTTGCTACAAGAGGCACGAAGTAATAACAAAAACAAAGGAAAACATTTAATAACAAAATATTTCGATGCGTATATACACATACGCACATACATGGTTGAAGTTGAATACATGCATACATACACACACAATAAATATATACATTCACACACATGCACATATGAATGTATGTATGCATATGCATATATGCATATAAGTATATGTGCATGTGTAAATATGTGTATGTGTGTGATGTGCGTGCATGTGTAGAGGGAGAGAGAGAGACAGAAAGAGAGAGAAAGAGAGAGAGAGAGAGATGTATGCGCATATACTGTAACAAGTGGTTAATTAATTCGATAAAATCATGTTTAGAGTGTTGCATTTCAATATACATTATTTAAGCAGATAGACATTTACTTAAACTGGGTGGTTAAATTAATTTCCTACGAAATAATATTTTCAAATAACTTAAAATGTACATACATGCATGTAAGTGGTTGCGTATGTGATTGCTTAAATGTGTGTGATTGTTTGTGCGTCAATGTTGGTGTTAGAATAATGGACATCATGAAAGTCAGAATAATGATTCAAGTAGCTTCAGTTTGTTATATATATATTAGTTACTTTTTGCTTCTTCTGTAAATGCAGATTCTCGCCAATGTACAGACACAGACACACACAAACACAGACACACACACACACACACAGACATACACAGACACACAGACACACACACACACACACACGCACGCACACACACACATACACACTGTAAAGGCAATAAACATAAAAGAAGCAACACAACAACTCTGTTGGGCAGATATTACAATAGTTTAATGCATGTAAGTTGTAAGGCATTGTCTTAACGTTTCGGCAGTTTCTCCTTCATCAGAAAAGAATAAACAGAAGAAAGATGAGGGAGAGAAAGAAAGTGGGAAATAGTGAGCGTGGAGATGAAAAATAAAAAAATCTACCAAATAACAACAACAGTAAGGGTGGAAGTTTAGTAATTAAAAATCAGAAGAAATAAAGAAGGGAGAAGCAGGTACGTGGATAAATGTATAAATGTGTACCTCTGTCTGAAAATGAACATAAGTGAGTGTGATATCTATTTGTGTGTAATTGTTGGTAGGGTAGTGTGCAAGTGTGTGGTGATAGAAATATGGGCGTCGGAGATAGAAACATGGAACGGCGAGCAACACAGTGTTATTTATGTGTGCAAGAATTTATATATGTATATATAGTAAAAATTTACAGAAAAGCAAAAGACGAAGGCAGGTGTATAAACAACAAGCAGGTGTAATTAGTTTGACGCTCGGGAAAGTGAGAAAGCTTTTTACGTTTCGAGCCTACGCTCTTCAACAGAAAGGAACACGAGGAAATATATAGAGAGAAGATTTAAAAAAACAAAAAACAGAGAGAGAATAACAGCACTTTTGGAGTTAGCCGTCAATCATATATGTATGTATGTATGTAGTGGGTAGCGATTTTCTTCACTATTTCAGGGAGTGACGACCCTGTCTGACACGAGTCCCGGGCTCAGCTCCTTCTGGCTGACAGTACCTGGTATGGGCTCCTATCCAGGGTTACGGAAAAGAGACAACCTTCAAAGAAACTCGGAGTGGAGCCCCGTAGGCGGTTTAGTGTTCGACTCAACACTTCCGGCAGCTCCTGCAACAAAACTGGTGCCCAACGTAATGCTTTGCACTCCTTTGGATTACATCAGCAAGGTCGAGAGAGGAATCCTGAAGATTGGGCTATCCAGGAGTTTCTTACATCTAGCCCAGGCCTGCGCAATACTGGAGAGGACATGAAATGCAAAAACCAGACTGGATTAGTTTATGCGCAACTCCATTGTCTCCGGGACAAAAGAATGCCAACAACGTATACATACATACATACATACATATATATATATATATATATATATATATTATATATATAATATATATATATATATATATATATATATATATATATATATATACGTATGTATCCGTTAGAAAATAATGTACAACTACTCAAATTATTTTGTAGAATGAAATTGTTGATTCTACGGATGCCATTTGTTCCGTTACCCACGGTTTCCGAGTACTATTCTTTTCGAGATTATTATAGTCAAAAGCACAGGAAAAGCTAAATTCAGTGATATTTGAACTCGAAATGTTAAGAGCGGTAACTAATTATGCCTTTACTAATTATGCTGTTTCGCCACCTTTTTATGACCAATCTAATTTATGATATTTGGAGTTGCGAAGTCCAAACGTTAATATTTGCGAGAAAGATTTAAAATCAGATTGGTCATTAGTAACTCGTTCACGAGTTTACTTTTTAGGGGTTTGTTATTGATTAGAAGTTCTATATATATTAGTATTAGTTTATGGTCTGGTAAATGCATTTTCCATTCTGTTTTATGAGGTTGCTGATCATGCGTTCAAGTGTTTTATAGTGTGTACGTAATGGATTCATGAAATAAGCTCTTAAGTGCGTTTTGTGTATTTTTAATACGAAAAGCGTCTGATATGTTGTCTATTGCGTTGTAATTCTCATATGTATTGTTTTATGGCTTCATTCATTAGCGAAGGTAGCAATGCTCAAGCGGTAACAAAATGACGCCAACGTCACTTCATTCAGAAGATGGAACTGTGGGAATCTAGAAACACCGAAGTTGTATTTTAGAGTACCCTGAAAACTGTTAGAAACACACACGGAAAAAAAACTTGATAAAAGTTCTTCGACTAAAGGCGGTGCTCCAGCATGACCGCCGGCAAATGGCTGAAACATGTAAAAGAGTAAAAAGAGAAAAGAGTAAAAAGAAAATTTTGAATGCACTCGATTTTTCTGTACAGGGTACAAACACACACGCGCACACAGACACAGATACACACGCACACGCATTCGTTGTTATTTTTGGTATTAAGAAACGAGTGAAAGAGAACGCAGTATATAAACTAGAATATGTATACATACATAATACTTATACACATATATGACTACATATGTATATATATATATATATATACATACAAACACACACATATAAACCAGTTGCAGGATTCCTTAGGATCGAGTGATATCAGCATTCAGGGCGCCAAGATCTAAGAATGCGTTACGTTTAAGCAACTCTCAGTTGACGTTTGTTGGTAGTAAACTATATGAATATAGATGCACACGTCGATCTATATATATATATATATATATATATATATATATATATATAATATATATATATATATATATATATATATATATATGAATACACATATACAGATACATAATTATTAATTTCAATAATTATTATATACTATAAGGATTTTTTTCTTCCCATGCTGCCACTAGATTTGGTCGCCATTCAAAACAACGATCTTATCCTTCTTTATACACACATACATATATACGTAGGTAGCCAATCCAATATGAACGGTAGATCCAACGCAGAGATGGAACACATACACAAAAGAAAACAAGGAGGGGGGGATTCATAACAAGCGTCTCGGCGCCATTTTATTGTTAAATTCTTAGATTACATCATGGTAAAAATTGGATATCATCAGGTAAGTTTTAAACATAGATACAGCTGTGGCTGTGCGGTTAGACGCTTGCTTGCCAGCCACATGGTTCCGGTTCCTTCCCTCGCCAGGCACTTTGGACAGTCTCTTATACGATAGCCTTGGGCTTGTGAGTAAATTTGGAAGATGGAAACTGAAAGAAGCCGGTCGCATATATATGTGTGTGTTTGTGTTTGTGCTTGTTCCACCTACTAACACTTGTTTAAAACTACCCTATGTTACGTGTTGCTATCTTAATTAGTTGAAAGCCCTGGCCGGTGATTGGGGATCATGCATGCTTGTATGAAGTTAAAATAAAAGAAAACACGAGATAAAAAACATACCCTTGATGATCGTACACGTAAGACACCACAGTAAAGTGGTTAGAAGGCGTGTTTCCATTCCTCCTACCTATATACATGTGTATATATATACGCACAGACACACACACATACACAAACACACACACACGCACACGCACGCACACACACACACACACACACACACACACAACACACACACAAATATATATACCTGCTAACTCGGGAGCCTACTACGGATGCTTGGCTACAACCTTTGCTGTGACTTGGAACCTGACGGATGACCAATTATAGCACTTACACAACAATGAACTGACCCCCTCATATTCTCTCTCTCTCTCTCTCTCTCTCTCTCTATATATATATATATATATATATATATATATATGTTTGTGCAACGCGTGTTTGAATGTATGTTCTAAGGTCAGAGGTTATCTCTCGTTTGGTGGTTTGCACCAGAAAATCAGAGTAGAGTAACCCACAGACCCTGGTCTTTAAATAAATGTTATTCTAACTTAATTAATAGTATTCAGTATTTTTTGCTTAATTGCAACTTAACCCATGTGAAGCCTCAATCATATATTAGTTTATGTTACATGGTGACTGTTTGTGCGTGAGTATATATACATACATACATACATACATACATACATACATACATACATACATACATACAGATATATATATATATATATATATATATATATATATATATATAATATATATATATATATCACCCTCGCACCTCTCACGCACACACATACACACACTTGTGCTCATTGATTTCATACTTAGGTTGTTGTAGGAGACGCATTTTGTGACATAATTCAAATAGTGACAATTCTGATCATGTTTAAAATTGTAATCTAATGAAGATTTAATCCTGCCTTTTTGAAAACCCAACCAGCCAAGCCGCCAACCGACCGACCGACCGACCGACCGACCGACCAACCGACCAGCCAAGCAGACAAAGAAGCAATATTATATGAAGCATGAAGTATATGTTAAATGTTCCTCCAGAATCACATTTCTGTTTCGAATGTGAGCTTCTACACAAATACTTCATACTAGAATTATGCGAATTTCGCTCATATCAGAATTTCCCACTTGTTGTTTCGAAAAAGTGTGTGTGTGTATGTGTATGTGTGCATGTGTGTGTGTGTATGTGTGTGTGTGCATGTGTGTGTGTATGTGTGTGTGAACTTTTTTGAGCTTTTGAAGGAGTTCAGAAAGAGATTTCGTCGCAAAAGATCAGATTTCTTAAACCGGGTCGGTGACAACTGCACCAGGACAATGAACCTGACCACAAGTCTATCCTGGTAACCAACTACTTCACAGATATGGGCATCAGAACTGACCCTCATCCTCCTTTCAGTCCAGACCTTGCTCCCCTGTGTTATTTGCCGTTCCCGAAGCTGAAGAACATTAGGGACAATGGTCTTGAAGAAATGAAGAAGAGGAAAAAGGCTCTGACGAGGACATCTTCATTTTAGAGGACTTCCCAGGGGCCTTCGGGAAGTGGTTGCAACGCTACAGGTGCAATGAAGTCAAGTCAGTGTACTTATTTGAAATCAGTAAATATCTCTCCTGAAAAAAGTTTCAAAACATTTGAAATTCTCTTTGTAGCTGTGACTTGCGATTGTCCTCCTGGCTCATGAAGCTGTAATTTCAAATTCCATCGGTTAAGATTGTCTGTCATCCTTCTGAGAGTCGTTATAATAGTTTCAGGCAATTACTGGAATTAATCTGAACGATTCTTCAGTTCTTCTAAATTTCTGACCTTGCACCTTTATCAAAAGTTGTTACGTCAACTATATTACGTCTTCGATTTCATTCCAAAGCGAAATGTGGTTAAAGTCTAACTTGCATGTATATTCGTGGCAGATAGAATAATATGTTAGATAGATGCTTCAACAGTCCATGATTGTATAAACTAGTTTGATATTAGCTAATTATAGTTATTTGGCGTTTTCTAGGGTTTTAGATATATTAAATAAACATACACAAGAGATGTGGCGTGTCCCTAATCAAGTAACTGTCTTATTCCATCTTCGTCTGTGTATATATATCAGCGATTTTGCACGGGTATGCACACATAGTCATACATACACACCACACACAGACACCTATGTATGTGTACAAATAACCGATGATGAACAGGAGGGTGTCTTACAACATTACATATTTATACACACCCATCCACACACACACATATAGGTAGATATGCATATATATGTGTATATATATATATGTATGTATATGTATATAAACACACACACACACACATATATATATATATATATATATTATACACACACAAACATATACACGCTCATATATATTTTTACATACATATACAGGCACATACACATCTATGTAGAGCGGAGATATATCTCTCGAAATTAAAGGTGTTAACACCTGTCTAAAGGTAAACTACAGTGTGTGTTATGTCTGCCATTTGATGGTAATATTTTAGAAGTCATTATAAAGCATCAGTGACCCTAATTGTAAAGATAAGCTACTTCAATATGTTTGTTAAACATACAGTGTCATGTCGATAGTATGAAAATCTCATGCAAATTTATGCATCGCATAGAAAATTTTGAATTTGCAACACGAAGAGTTATAATTTGACTATAATGATATACATTAAGTATACATTAATGAATACCAAAACAGGAAACAACATGATTGAAGAAAACATCAAACAGAAATATCGAAGAATATTTCCAACTACGATTTAAGTCGCACGGTATTCAAATATTCGTTTTATCTTGTGCTCGAAGCAAACTTTATTTATTGCATTTTAAAATTGTTGTTGTTATTATTATTATTATTATTATTATTACTCTCATCATCATCCCCTCCATCATCATCCCCTCCTCCTCAGCATCATCATTGTTATTTTTAATATTCCTAGTTTGAGAAAAAAACACGAAGAGTATCGCTTTTTTGTCATGTGATTTTAGGTACATGTAGAACACGAGTATAAGCGTTGAAGTTTAACAAAATTATTCAAAGGGAAATATTCCACAAGTATCCAGAGTTAGCAAGAATGTGTCAGGTGAAAGAAAGCGTTCGGAGTTTAGAAATAGACTTACAATTAACCGGGGGGGGGGGGAATCGTTCAAGCTTAACACGTGTTCTGTAAGATTATCCTAATACCGCTTACTTATTCTGGTATTACTAGTTTTTTAGAACCTGCGTGTCTATCCTTAGAGGTAATTTGTCAATGACTAGTTAAACACATTCCTTGACTGCTTAGCTTGTCAATTTAGTAGTGCACAACGGAACAGTCATGTGGTATTCATATGTCCATAATTAGCAATTTTGTGTGAGTTTAGTGATGGATAAGCATATCAGATTTATGTATTATCCAGTGATCTGCCTGTATAGCATTCAGCTATATATTTTTCTAAATTAGAAGGAAACTATTGCCCTCTGCATTCTCTCTCCATCATCTTCACTCTTCTTCTTCTTCTTCTTCTTCTTCTTCTTCTTCTTCTTCTCCTCCTCCTCCTTCTCCTCCTTTTTTAGAGCATCGTACAAAATACCGTACGGCATATGTTCCAACCTTTTAGTTTCTGAGTTCAAATCCCAACTTTTCTTTCATCGTCTACGTCGTGGTCGACAAGGTAAATACGAGCCAACTTGCAAGAGTTTTATACATTCGACGGAAGCCAGTGAAAGAATGAAAGAATATCCAGAATTCATTACTGATAACATTTTGACATTTATAAATGAAGGGGTATTAAAATTATTGGTCTGGCAAAAGATTTCGGATAAATTGGATTTATCCACTATATATCCTCCGGAGTCCAATAAAAGATTGCCCTGTAAGACAAATGTAAAACATAGCTTACAAAATTTAATTGGAATGTTATATGAAATTATTTTTGCTTCAGTAATTTCGTTCTCTCTTTTTTGTTTCTATTTTCTTTGTATTTATTTTGTTTCTTTTTCTTTGTTTTAAGTGATGCGGTTGAAGACATTGGGAGACAATTTTTTCTTCATTATTTTCTCTCTTTCGTCTTTCTTTCTGTTTTTGAAAAACATACTTTATATGCAAAATGTAATTTGTACGAATGATAGTTAATGGAGTGTCAAACTTCTGTCGATGTCCGTATCCAGTCGCCATCATTGCGCAGTAGTGCATTATCATATAGGATCATTAAAGTTGTAAGTTGGTGCGACAGGACCATATGATTGACAGCATCTATCAATACTAATAATACTCATTATTGGTTGCTTAGTCACGCTAGCTTATATGGAATTATACTTGCTTCCTCTCTCACTGCCTACTACAGTTGATATACCTCTTATATAACTGCAACAAATAGTGCGCCAACTCCACCTTCACTTCTAATGGTCACTACTTCTTTCTCTCCTCTTACCCTCCTCTTGTTTCTTCTACTACGAGTACCACTCTCGATATAAATGTTTTCATTTGGCGGAAGGATTTTGAAAAGGGAGACACCGTCACTTAGGATTTGTGTCTCCACAACCAAAAGGACTAACAACATGTGGATGTATGTATGTGTGTGTGTGTGTGTCTGTTTGTGTGTGTGTGTATACAGTGGTCGTGGCCGAGTGGTTTAGAAGATGAACTAGAAATCCATTGGTCTCTCCCCACATTGGCTCGAATCCTATCAGCGACGTTTGACATTTTAGGCGCAGGAGTGGTTGTGTGGTAAGAAGCTTACTTCTCAACAACATGGTTCCGGGTTCAGTCCCACCGCGTAGCACCTTGGGCAAGTGTCTTCCACTATGGCATCGGACCGACCAAAGCCTTGTGAGTGAATTTGGCAGACGGAAACTGAAAGAAACCCGTCGTATATATATATATTTGTATGTGCCTGTGTTTGTACACCGCCATCACTTGAGAACCGATGTTGGTATGTTTACGTCTCCGTAACTTAGCGGTTCGGCAAAAGAGACCGATAGAATAAGTGCTAAGTTTACAAAGAATAAGTTCTGGAGTCGATTTGTTCGACTAAAGGCGGTGCTCCAATCAAAGGATTGAAAGAAGTAAAAGAATAATATTATATATATATATATTATATAAATTAAATAATAAGGGTAAAATTGATATTAATCACTTAAAACCAGTGGCTTAGCATATTTAAAAAATCCGAAGATTAAAAATATGTGACATATGTAACATAATTTTGTATATATATATATATATATATATAGGCGCAGGAGTGGCTGTGTGGTAAGTAGCTTGCTAACCAACCACACGGTTGCGGGTTCAGTCCCACTGCGTGGCATCTTGGGCAAGTGTCTTCTGCTATAGCCCCGGGCCGACCAATGCCTTGTGAGTGGATTTGGTAGACGGAAACTGAAAGAAGCCTGTCGTATATATGTATATATATATGTATGCGTGTGTTTGTGTGTCTGTGTTTGTCCGCCTAGCATTGCTTGACAACCGATGCTGGTGTATTTAGGTCCCCGTCACTTAGCGGTTCGGCAAAAAGAGACCGATAGAATAAGTACTAAAAGGTGGTGCTCCAGCATGGCCGCAGTCAAGTGACTGAAACAAGTGAAAGAGAGAAAGAGTAAAGAGTATATATATATATGTATATATATATATATATATATATATATATATATATATATATATATATATATATATATGGAAGGAAAGATTATATGGGCGTGAATGCAGAGTTTGCATATTTATGGAGAGCGAGAAACACATGCATAAATACAAGTATAACTTCGTGTGTGAGGAGAGAGAGAGAGTGAGGGAGAGAGAGAGAGGGAGAGAGAGAGAGAGAGAAAAAAAGTGAGAGAGAGAGAGAGAGAGAGGGAGAGAGAGAGAGAGAGAGAGAGAGAGGGAGAGTATATTCAACATCACTGACGATGACCATGAACTCGAACGCTACTCATTATTGGTTATTTGGTTACACTAGTAACGATCTACTATCCAACATGCAATCCATCAATCTGTTACTTCTACAAACATACGCATATTGCGAACGTAGAAATAGGATTTTTTAAAATTTACTAACTTCTTAATTTTTATGATTATTTGTATTTGAGAAATTTGAATTCATTTCATTATTTTGTATAAACTTTTTGTAATATGAAAAAAAAGGTAGACTTATTACCTCTGCCAATATCTGATTTTATTAAAATTGACAAAAGTATGTACAAGAATAGCAATCGTATGACAGATGACGCAGTCGTTATTATTAAATGAACTACCGTTTTACAAGTTTCAGTATTTCGGGATATATTACAAATGAAAATACACTGGAAGCAACTTACACCAAACTCCCGCATCTCTTTAGTCCGTCTTATTATTGAGTTCGAGATGTGATATTAATTGCAGTTATATGTGAAGTCTAATCTGCAATATTTGACCCCACGATAACATCAAATAAACTGCAGTCCGTGATAGGTCTTCATTGGTCAAAATCCATGTTACCGAAATACTTTTGTTTCAGCGACGATGTAAATTGAAGATGTTAATCAAACTCTATGTCTAAAACTTCAAAAACAACTTGTATTGATATTTTTATGTTATTAATATTTAAACGGAAAATATAATGATACTTCTGAATTTCAACTCCCACTCGTAGCTGTGTGTGGTTAAAAATCATTTACTTCAGGAAAAAAAATGCTTTCCTAAAGAAATCTCAATATTTGTACTGTATATAGGCGGCGAGCTGGCAGAAACGTTATCACACCGGGCGAAATACTTAGCGGTATTTCGTCTGCCGTTACGTTCTGAGTTCAAATTCCGCCGAGGTCGACTTTGCCTTTCATCCTTTCGGTGTCGATAAATTAAGTACCAGTTATGCCCTGGGGTCGATGTAATCGACTTAATCCCTTTGTCTGTCCTTGTTTGTCCCTTCTACGTTTAGCCCTTTGTGGGCAATAAAGAAATAATATACAATATCTTGTCACAACTACGTTATAAATGTAGCATACCAGTAACTGAATCATAGGAATCTTGTAGCCGACGGCGCTACCAATTGTGATATAAAATATATATTAATAAACAATATGTCATGATATTGTGTCAATTCAAAATGAAACGAAATTTTTCGTTTGCACAATGATTGCTTTACCTTTTAACTGGGAATCGAATGTAAATTCTTGACTCGGCCTGTTTCTGTAAATTTCAAGTAAATTGCTTGCTTCTACTTTACAACGCTCTCAAAGTTAAGTGTTTGAGAATGCAACTAGTGCTATTTCACCGCTATGATTACTCGCTGTATGGCATTAAAACATAAGCTAGGCAAAAACTGTGATCACTCAGCCTGAAATGTTGATAGACGAGAGTAAGTTATATGTTGTTCATTCATTTCTAACTGTCGATGCATCTGAAATAAATTGTTTGCATCAGCAATCACAAGAAAGTTATTATGACAATTTGCTTTTAATAGGCTGTGCCAATGACTTTTTCTCAAGAATCAGTAGTAAAGATGAAATCTTCATAATAATGAAAACTCAGACGTAAGCTCTAATAAGTGTCTAAACTATAAAGATGTATCAAAATTTGTTTCCTCGTCAGCTCTGTCTTTTTCTATGATGGTTGAATCAATTACATGACGATTCACAGCCAAAGATATTTACCTTGGCTTAATCATTCAAACTGGCTTTTATCTGGCGCGTGTAGGATACAATTATTCTCCTAGATTCAGCTATAGAATAAAGTAATTTCTGTACTACAAGTTGGGGTAATGCTAAAAGTGTTTCCAAAATAGGGAATACCCACCGAGAAGTTTAGAGTTCAAGTTGTCGGATATAAACACAAAGACGCACCCCAGTGATGGAATGCATTTTCCTGACACCACTTCGTAATCGGTATATTAGCAACTTAGTTACATGCGATTTGCTACGAAAACCTGGACATCTTAAATAACTGAACGAATATAAATTTGAATATATTTACCGATAATTATACGATATTTGTTATTTTAAAGCGAAAGATATGATATAACTTCAATCAATTTTCAGATTATATTGCAAATATGTGTATAAAGAGAGAGTGAGAGATTGAGAAAGGGAGAGGAAGAGAGGGAGGGAGAGACAGAGAGAGATAGAACTGGAATCACTATATCTTTATATTTGTGTATTATAAATTCAAATGAAAAATAATTCGAGACAAAGCAACGAATATAATGACAAGTATGAGATAAAGAATTACTCTATTTGAATTAAAATATCATACATTCTTATACACGAGTACAAAAGATTAGATTACATTATAAATGGGAATTTTGATTATGCTATTAAAATGAAGGCTTTGCAAAATTACTTTAACTTATCAGGGCTGTACCCAATGTGCCCGAGATGTTAGATATAATAATCATAATACTTTCCCCAAATCACTCTACGACCTGAAAAGAAAGAGATTAAGGATGCATTGTATAATGTAGTCCTACATATACTTAATCGAGAGAAATAGGCATAACTTTGATCATAGGTCTACTAGAGCACAGCTGATGATCAGTTGCTAACAACAATAACAACAATAAGAAGAATTTAGAAATCAATAGAAGCTAACAAATTACTCCTGGTATTCCTCTGATGAACAACACAGTGATAACATAAAACAGTGCCACTTGCCAATAAGATTTTAGGTGAAAATTCTAACAATGACTTCAATCGTATTTCGCATGAGAATTGTCTGCTAAAAGTGCCAACAATTTCTGCTTGATGCAACCCTCCGGATTAGAAACTTCCTGTCATCTCTGGTATATTTTTATTTTTTGACTAAAACAAAAGACTGTTAATGAAGACCGCTAACCTCGTTGGTTCGTGTTCTATAAATAGGCAATTGTTAAGAGTAGTTGATGTAATTTGCAAATCATCGTTGATTTAGCGAAGCTGAGACCAAAAATCTTCCAACCGTTAACGTCCAGCATTTATTCTTGATACGGTGTATCTAGAAACGCATATCCAATTGATTCTTCCTTTTCGAGACAGAAGTGCGTAATGTTTTAGAGATTTGTCAGCTATTTTCAGCAGATCGAATAGTCTTGCAGAGGCTCTCTTGCACATTAGTTCCGCCTATAGAATATTTGCAGAATATTTCTTTGAAGTTCTAGTGTCTTTCTCTCCTATGCTATAGACAAACGATAAAATCAATAATATATATTGATTTCATTTCACTAATCATAACACCTTCTACATTAAGGTTAGAGATAATACTCAATCAATTTGACACAGTTTATCGAACTCGGATAGACGAAAAGAGATTTAAAATCCGGCAGTTTTTGAAGACAACTCTGTGAGGTAAGACCATAAAACGCCGATCCATGCAAATGTGATATCTACAAATCTGTTTCACTCAGACTCTGTGCAGAAAATTCGCCGGAGGCAGAAATAAGATTGTGTGACATTCATGCGACTCGCAGACCTAAAAATTCGGTCAACGCATTAGAATGACTTCTTCTCTTTCCTTCACTGCTTTAGAGTTCCTGCAAAAGTCACTGACATTGCCTTGATCTTTGTGACTACATCTTCACCAAGACATTTGCTACTTAAACCATGTAAAAATGTCTACAACAATAATTTACAATGATCCACAGACACAGATAGTCGTAAATCCTACTCTATACTATCTGTTTATGAACACAACATAGCCGGATGGTTAAGAAGTTTGTTTCGCATTCACGATGCGCAGGTTTCAATCTGCATTTGAACAATTGTCAGTTACCAGTGCCTCGAATCGACCCAAGTCTTGCGAATGAAATTGTGGCGGCGGAAACTAGTTGAAAGTTAGCCGGTTAAATTGTATTTGCAATGTAGAGGTCCAGCACTGTCACATGCCATGCCATGCTGTTTCTGCTTAAAGGTTATTTTAAGGGTATTGTGAGTACACGTCTGTGTTTACGAACTCGACGCGTATATTTACACACACACACACGCACGCACAAATACACCCACAAACAAATATATATATATATATATATATATATATATATATATATATATATATATATATATATATAAACGGACTTGTACATTTTCCGTCAACATAATTCCACTCAGAAGCTATTGATGCACAAACCAGTGCTATGGCAGAAACGTTGATCTAACCTGAAAACCCCGGGTTTTCGAAACAAAACCCTAAACCTCATGACTAGTCCATACTTTACATGCATTAATTAAAAGAATACGCTTAGCTTCATGTTTTATTTTTTGATATTTATTCCTCAAAATATTTACTGAACATTATACTATCTTATTTCGCGATAGTCTTCATGTTGTTGCTATTTAGTAACATGCCAACTCTTATTCAGCAGATCTAAGATGAAAGATATTCCAGGTGTAACTACCGTATGTTTTGTACACACACACACAACACACACACACACACACACACACACACACACTCACACACACACACACACACACTCACACACACTCACACACTCACACACACTCACACACACACACACACACACATTCAGATATAGTATCTCTAGAATTACAATGTACAATACATGTATTCTTCTTGCTTATGATGGTAGATTGCGATTTGAAGGCGATTTGGCTGCTATTTCTAACATATCTGAGGATCACGTTGGTATTCTTATCATTTCTTTCTTATATACACTGTATGTTATCATATCACATTAATGCAACCAACTTTCTGTTCAATAATAGTCGCAGTCATTGAGGTCTTTAGCCGAACTCCATTAAACTAATGCTGTCAACAGTTACTACTCGAATCATTAACTGTCATTAGGTCGGACAATATCATTTAATTATTCTTTTAATCCAAATTTACTTTATCACTTAATTCTTCCACGTGATTCCTTTATTTTGACATCTTCAAAACTTACATTTCACTTACGATAATTTTAAGCAGTTCTTTTTCTATTTAGCTTTCATTATGCAAACAAGTTTGACTCAATGCTTTAATCATTACTCGCCACAAATCAACGTCTAACCATTTGTAATTGCGTGCAGTGAAGTTGTATCTCGAGTATCAAATTGATTTCCTGTAGATTCTGTTTTAAAGTCGTATAAATGAATAATCTCAACTCTTAAAGTGGATCTATCAAAGTTACCCTACCAATCGATAATGTTTACTATTAGATGCACCAAATAACATTTTCTATGGAATTCAAGTAGAAAATAAAGTACATTTTGTAAGTATTTTAATCTGTAGAAGATAACAAATAATAGTTTAAAAGTAATGTCTTTCCAAAAGGTTATTTCGTCGGAGATAGACGTTATAAAGTCAATACGAACAAATGCTATTAGCTCGCATCGGCTCAACGAACTTTATCCCGATCTTTTTGATCAGTTTTCATACGTTTTGTTTTCAAAATCAGATCAATCATCATACTCTGTGGGTATTCTTCTGAGTTTATTGATATTATTGATTTGGTTTCAAACCGAGCGTTCTTAGTTTTTAAATATATGTTTACTGCAAGTTAAACCGTGCATGAGAAAGTATCTTTCAACCAGAAGGTTTTTTTTTCCCAGCATTACAACCCTCCTTAACTAACACTTAGAATGTTTAGTGTCTGAAATAAACTGGTGAGAAACTAACTCTTCCCAGTCTGAAATACTAGGTTTATTCAATGATATGAGTAAAGGACAGTGCAAACAAAATAAAATTAAAAAAAAATGAAATTATAAAATAAAAAAGAGAGAAATCCCATGACATTATTTAAAGTTCCTCATAAATTAGAATGCTCACCAACTGCAACAGTCATTTTAATTGCGAAATTAGACATTACGGAGACAGTTCCTAAAATCCTCTGGATGAAGCTGACACCAAATTTCCATATTATTGCGATAATCATTGTGAATTATTTGAAAATTCTTTCTGTTTGTTAAGATGGTATTAATTTCTAAGGAGATTACTGAATGTCTAGTTTCTTAGTTTCCAATCGATTTCGTAGTTCTTAATCCACAAGTCAATTTCCATGTTGAAACCATTCATGTGAGGACAAATTATAACTAGAATCAAGGCACTTAACAATGTAAGCTAAATTTGCGTGCATTTGTCAACTGGAGAGTATTTTCATGTTTCAATGAGAAATATATTCTGATTATGAAGTTAGACATATCAACATGAATAACACACAAGTAAACCATTCATTCAGTAATAATTTCATTTTTAGGCCAAAACGACAGGTAAAGCTAAACATCCTGGTTTATATGGCATGAAATAAATGTATACATGTCTTTCGAAGTACGACTGTAGCTTTTTTTTTTTTGTCTTGGGTTCTGAATAAAACCTTAATTAAAGATCTTTAGTAATTAAAGTTTATCCCTTCGCAGTTCGGCGGTTTCGTGTTCGATTTCACTGTTTACCCTGGGAAAGTGTCTTCTGCCATAACGTCGGACAAACTAAAGAATCTTGAGCGAAATTTGGTGAACGAAAATGGTGTAGATGCCTGTCGAAAAGAAGTGTCCTTGCTTTTGGTAGGTATACTTAGGCCAACTCCTGGCTTATTAATACCATGGTTACTTCTAACATTTCCGTTGGAATCTACTCCGTTGGAAGCATCTAGGCCAGCTTTCCAGCTAGAGGTTAGCGTCTAACACTTTCTGTCACCAGTTTCGGCTCTCACAAAAAGCACTACGGTTGTTGCTCCTCCACCTCTAACATAACAAAAATCAGGTACCGCTTCATTTGGGTGCCAAAATAATTCTTCCATTTTATTCAGTATCAATCTAATAATATTTGAACAAGGAAATTTTAGTCATAGCTCATATTTTATTATTAGTTACTATTAATTCCGGAATTCGACTGCTAATAACAGTATCATACTGACACCAAATGTAATAGTTTTATACAGGCTTTGATATTCTGAGTAAGAATACATTAATCGACCAACCGGTCTATCCAAATGAAGCTGAACCAGATCATTTAACAACAACAACAACAACAACTACTATTGTCTTCACAGTCCAGAGGTTACAGGTTAGTTTTCTGTAATACACAATCAATATAACGATTGACAAAACATCTGAGCATGTATTAGAGAGAAAACCTAATCAGCAGTCGGCTTTCATGTGGAGAGAAGATTAGTTGTCGCTGCTGTTTTACGCCAGGTCAACCCTGATCAAGAAGATATATGATCAAAGCCTTCCTGGCAGTCACCATACTCACTTTGTTTCAGACATCTTATATTTAATACTGCATTTATATAGCTTTAAGATAGCGGCTTGTTAATTCAAAGGGATTGACTGATAGTTCAAGCTGCATATAAGTGTCCTCAATGGCTCGAGTTGGTGGGGAAAAACATTTAATTTGTATAGCTTTAATAAAGCACAGCTACATCTATATAGCTGAGTCTGTAATTATACATACATATAAATAGTTTTACGGTGTATATAAAAATGTTTCTTTGTACATGTAAGAACTGCTTATTTAATGATAAACTACGATCGCAATTTTGACAATGAAAGTCTAAACGTATTTACTATTATATTAGTTGATGCAAGTAGAAGAGTGAATACATCAGATGATATGAGTGCGTAACTACTGCAACCCCGAGTTCAAAGCCAGTGGGTGAGGAAAGGTAACGCGATGAATCAAATAACAAAAGGATCGATAGGCCACAACTCATGGAAATCAATATCCTGCATTACTTGTCAGACTCTGAACTGAAACCCAAAAGGGAGATAGAAGAAGGGATACCCTAAAGATAACTGTTGACAGGATACTGAGGCAGAGGTGACAAAGCACGGATCCAGCTGGAGACCAGCAGAAGAGACAACCCAGAATGGAGGACAGTGGAGAAAAGTCGTCGACAGCCTATTTTCCATTGGGGGGCGAAGAGCTTAAGTGTTTATGTATTCTAAATGATTAACATAACTTTACCATGATGCAATGCAAGTAAATAGAAATTTGTAAAGTAGGTTAAAGGACGGGCGAGAAGAAATGAGAATGTGATAAGAAAGAATGAAATGAAAGAGAAATGGTGTGGAACAGGAGAGAAAGGAAAGCAGAAACTGAAATTGAGAGATGGAGAAGGAGAGAGAAATGGAAAGAAGAAGGGGATAGGAGGAAGAAGAGAAATTCAAAAAGTGAAAGACAGGCAAACGGATAGATACAGAGAGAGGTAGAGATAGAGATAGAAAGATATATATATATATATAGTGAGAGAGAGAGAGAGAGATAAATATATATAGATAGATAGAAGGAGAGAGGGAGACGATAGTGAGAGCCAAAGTCGAATTGAGAAATACAAAGAGGAGAAAGAATGTGACAGAAGAAATGTGGAAACATAAAAAGGGATATAGCTAGCCAGTGCGGTAGATAGGTAGACTAGTAGATAGATAGATAGATAGATAGATAGATAGATAGAGAGATAGAGAGAGAGAGAGAGAGAGAGAGAGAGAGAGAGCGGAGGGAAGATCTCTGATGTATTTGAAGACGAGAATGGAAAGCAATATTTAGATTTGCTGTGTATTTGTAGAAAAACTCTGTCAGCACTTTTCGTTGATATAATTCGGTGATCAATACCTGTATAAACATCCTCGGTGAGTTGTTTGTATTGAATTCAATGAAATGTTTAATTTACCTGCGTAGGACGTCTTTGATGCAAATGCAGTAGTAGATATATCCGAAATCATTTCAAATGGTATAACAAATGGCTTACCTAAAATTAGAAGAGAAAGTAG
>NC_043008.1:3814210-3836710 GCF_006345805.1 Octopus sinensis | reverse complement strand
TTTAATTGAAAATGTGTAGAAGAAATTAATTTTATTTTTATACATAGGACATCATAGCCTAAGACTCAAAACTATTTTCTTATTCTTACAGTAACAGACTTCTGTATGAATTCAGTGAGGGAAACATAATGTTTTGATTGTATAATTTGACTGAAGAATTTTATAGCATATAAATTAAGCAAATAGTAATGATAAGAGAGCGAAAATTTATGAATAGAAGCAGATGCATCTGATGCTGTTGATGATAGTTGGTTCGGAATTTGATATCTGCTATTAAAGCCAGCAGGCTTTATTGCGATTTTAATATGACTGCGGTGATGTCAAATCTTTTAGAAAATTGAATCAATCACTCAGACTACTTTCATTACCTGTGAGCTAGTAGACAATTCAAGGTAAGAGCTTCGATAATCGAAAAATTATTTCATTTAGTTTCTTTTCCCGTCGGATATGCCGGTCACTGTTCATGTCACCTTAATACGAGGGAAACATCTGTGAATAAATAGTTAATGTTTACTGCTGCATCTTTGTCTTTTAGGACATAAATTAAGTTAACAAATATTACAGTGGTAATATAAGTTAGAGAAAAAATAAAAGAACATATAAACGATGTGGAAAACGACTTTAAACACCCAACGACGAGAATATAAATACTAAATTGAAACAACAACTTAATGGCGAAATGACGAAGTGCGAAACATATATTCGCTGGTCGGACAACCGCGTCAACTATTAAAACTGTTTCTATACGGACCAACGAGGCAGACTTCATAGAATTGCTCAACCTACTATTTATAACTAGAGAAAGGCATCCCACTGTCTGATTTAGTGTTATGTTGTGCACTAAGCATTGTATGAGTATCGTTTCTTTCATTAATCGTTCGCCTCCTCATAACATAAAATAAAGCATTAATGGATAGCACAATGCTAGAATAGACACACAGAAAACTTGCAATAGGTGCAAACAAAACTAAAACGCTGACAGATGGCGGAATAATCGAACGGTCAAAATTCTGGCAATAACTTGTACACTAATCATTTCTTTCTTAGTCCGGCCTTCAATCAGAAGATGGGTCTATGAGAGTCTAAAAGCTTAATGAATAACTTTGAGAATATTACTATATCAAAGATGCTGCAAAGGTCGCATAGAGAATCAAGGAAGTAAAATAAAAATTTATGAGGAAGTTAAAACTAGAACACTGTCGTATATTCATGGGATCACGTCTAAGAGGAAGAGTATTGTTCCTCATACATACATACAAACACACACACGTACATACATACATACATACATACTCACACATACATACATACATGCATGCGTGCATATATACATACATGCATACACACATACACACACACACACACACACACACACACACACACACACAAATATGCGTTATTTTTGTTTGAATCATTGGTGTGCGGCGGCCATACTGGGACACCGTTCTAAAGGACTTAGTTGTGCAAATCGACCACACTACTTTTCTATTTTCGTCTCGCTCTTTTCACAGCGCTTTGGTCGGAGCGAGCCTACAGCTGAAGACACTTGTCCGGAATGTTCCACTTATATACTGTTATATTAATTTATCTTTTATTTGTTGGAGCTATTCAAATGCGGCGTTGCTGGGGTGCAACATTGAAATACCTTTTTTTCAGGTCTGGTACTTATTCTATCGGACTATCGGTCTATTATGCTGAATCACTAAGTTACGGGGACATAAACATGATATATATATATATATATATATATATATATGTGCACACACAGTGACTGGATTCTTTCACTATCCTTGTATCAAATCCACTGACATGGTCTAGGCCGTCCCGACGCTAGAGTAGAAGGCAATTGGCTATGCAGTGGAACTGAACTTGAAGTCATGTGATTGGGAAGAAAAATTCTTACCACACCACACTCATACCTGCGTAGATGTGTGTGTGTATGTGTTTGTGTGTCTGTCTGTGTGTCTGTCTGTCTGTGTCTGTGTGTCTCTCTTTCTTTCTATTGAATAAATTGGAGTCAACAAGAGTCAACAAGAAGGAGTGCAGAGGAACATTTATTTGTAATCTCTACAATTCTTTCCACGCAACGCAGTTCTCCAGGTTTTTTTTAGGTATTTGGTTATGCAACCGCTTCCCTGCGACTACGCTGCGTGGAAACAACTGTAGTGGCTACAAATAAATGTTCCTCTCTACTCCTTCCTGTTGACTCCAACTTATTCAATTATCCGTTCACACACTACAGAAGCCCCAACACAAATCTGGCAGTAACGTATAATACTTCTGCTCAATAGCACCAAGAGAAATTTGAACGTGGACGAACTGATAACAGAATATAACCTAAATGTGTGTGTGGATATATATATATATACATATATATATATATATATATATATATACACATACATATATATATATACATGTATGCATGTATATATATATATATACATATATATATATATATATATATATATATATATATATATATATATATATATATATATATATACATGTATGTATGTATATATATATACACGTATGTATGCATATGTCTGTGTGTATATATGTATGTATATGTACGTATGTATTTATGTATAAAGAGTAAATATATGCCAAAGTAATAAGGAAATGTGCATATGATATGTTTGTATTTTCTACTCCTGTGCAATTTGTGTAAACTTGGCAATAATTTATGGTCTGCTTTAGATGTTTATATTTCTGCCAGGCAACGAAATTAACTTTTTTTTTTCATTTCTCTAGAAAAGTATATAAAACATCAGCGAAACATAGTTAGTACACGTCATTTACCTTGTAACTCTTGTATCTTTTTCAAACTTAAGAAAGTAACACACCCCTTAGTCCAAGTTGTACATAAATCACCGCGAAAATATTCGAGTCCAAAGTTTATATTAGATATACACCTACAGAGAGCTAAAAATTGTTCTTCAGTGCCATTTTATGTGTTAATGTGTTATATTTTCGAGCACAGAAAAACATGATTAGACGCCTACTGGAAATTGATAGGGAGCTGTTCAAAGCGAACGCAACTGAAAACGGCAACATGTCAAATTCTGTTTATTCCATCTACTTAATTCCAAGGAATCAGGGATTCTAGTAATTTTGCAATGTGTGTAGTGCAATTATGGTTATATATATCACCACATTTATAAATACACACAACCCCCATATAGGTATATATATATATATATATATATATAATATATATATTATATATACATACATACACATATGTATGTGAAGTGTGTGTGTGTGTATATATATCATATATATATACATACACATGTATATGTGAGGTGTGTGTGTGTGTGTATATATATACATGAATGCTTAAATCTATATGTGGGTGGGTGTATGTGTGTATAAACACTATGTATCATATGGAGAGCGAGAGATGCTTTGTTGTAGAGATTACAAATGTGCCCGTGTGTGTACATATGTATGTATATATGTGTGTGTGTGTATATATATAAATAAATATATGCATGCATGTATAATTATATGCATACTTGTTTGTATGTCTGTCTGTGTGTCTGTCAGTATATATTATATATATATATACATATGCATGTATTTTCATGTATATATATATATATAATATATATATTATATATATATATTGTATAATTATATTGTATATTATATATATTTGTATAATTGTATAAATTTGTACGCTTGTGCAAGTGCACACGCATGCGTGTGTGCATTTACTAGTTTGCTTTCATCAAATCGCTTTGATGTAATTCAGATCGAAGCTGATTGCTTCCTGATTATTCTATATCACAACCTTCCTAAGACACACTCTAAATTAACCATTCTGATTAGAAACAAATATATTTGTGTGCAAAGGCCAACTGCTTGTTAATCACAAACGATTCAGTTAGCTGCAAGTTAAAACAGAATGAAAGCATAGATTATGTTTATTACGGATGATTGTATTTCTATCTGAATTCAATTTAGATCAATGGCAGAAACTAGTGCTTCCGGTACCCTTGGAATATGCAATGATTTCCATGCTAGTAATGAACAGATCGAGCTAATAATTTCTATAATTTTTATGTATACACCATTCTTTTGGCAGATGGTTTTTCGTCACCTTCCTTTTAATTTGAAGATAAATGCTTTACATGGTTTACAGATTGCCATTTAGGCAAATCAATGAGCCGTGCTTTTTAATCAAACTACTATAATTTGTTGTATAGAATGTGAAAATCGAATGAAATTGCTTTGTTTCTAGATCCAATCACGTATTTCTTCATCGTATACGCTTCTCAAGTTTCAAGTTAATTGAAGTTCTTGCAATCAAATCATAGCATAGACTTAAATCATTGCTGATTTGACACAACCTTTCTTGTTCAACTCTACTCAAAGCAAATTTTCAATTCAAGGAGAATCCATGAACCATGGTTTCTTTCCCTTTTGCTTCCCTGCAATAAGCTAAGATCTTCTACAGTCTCTTCTCTGACTAAACAATAACAGCTAAAAGAATAAATTATTTCGTAAAATACTTCAACATGTTATTTGCATATGCATTTTAATCAATTTGCAGGTATGTTCTGTATTAACTCCATGTATGATGTGTATGTTAATTGAAAAATACTTGCCGTTGACTCGAATTTATCATTAAAGATGCCACTGGTTACAAACGTCTAGCAACAGAACTAGTCTACCGAGTAATATTGTAAAGTAGATATCGATACGAATATTATCGAACTCAGAGAAACCAGCAAATCTATTCTAACAAGAAAATATGAAATTACTGTCCAAGAACATCTGGAGTTGTGAAAGAACAGAATTGATAACACTTTAAAACACACACACACACATATATGTGCGCGCGCACCTTGATGTTAATGAACGAGAAAGAAAAAACTTAGTGCTAGGGTAAAGTGGAATAATGTATCTAGGCTCATTCAGTAGGTTGTTACTATTGGGTTACTCGGTCGTGTTACTGGAAACTGGTATTGTCAGCCTCGTGCGATTGAATATAATGTGAAACACAAGTCGAAAGGAAATGAAGCAAGTTAATTTATCCTAGACTTGAACAAATTATTAGAAAGGCAATGAAAATTCTCCCAGTGTGATTTATGAGGCAAAATATTATGGCAAAATATTGAACGTACTTAGCATCGTTTAATGTGGTAGATAACGCCATAAACTTGACGGATACGCCTTGAGTCATGTAATCAACACATTTATTCAATGGGTGTGCGCAACAAGTAATTAGGAATGTGTGTGTCTGCGTGCGTCTATTTCTATATACATGTATACACACACACAGACATGTGCGCACCTATAAAAATGCCCATTCGTATGTATATGTGTGCACGAATATATATATATGTGTGTGTGTGTGTGTTTATGTAATAACACACACACATACATATATACGCTTATAAAAAAAAAAGAAGCAGAAAACGAATTGTTGAATAAGGTGAAACAAATACTAATTTGTCATGTTCATGCCTTTAGCGTGAGTATTAACGACGTAAAAGAAGTTAAATAGATCAAAATCGAAACCATAACACTGGCCTGCGGACTCAGCCTCCAAGAAAGAAAGGTAGAAAGAAAGAAGCGGGGGAGAGAGAAAGAGAGAGAGAGAGAGAGTGTGTGTGTGAGAAAGTGAGGGAGTCTGAGGGTGAGAGAGTTGGAGAGTACTCTTTGTCTTCGGGACTCATTTTTATTTATCATTCATCATGAAGAATCATTAGCAGTCAGTAGAGATATTTACGCTAGTTGAATAGTATGCTACCGTTTTACACGAAATGTGGTTTTATTAGATAGAGGACAGAAGAAACATTTGCCCGCAGGCAGCTCGGAGTCTCTCTTCTGGATCAGGCAACTCTGTAATTCCGTCGCCAGAGCAAATGAACGCTACTTTGAGATCGGGCCAAGAATATCTGACTGCACAAAACGTCGGTAACGCAAAAAGTAATTACAAAATAAATAAACAAACAACTAAAACAAAATAGATAAATGTCTAAAAGAGATAGAAATACAAGAAATTGCAAAATGTCATGATCAAAATTTCTGATCTTCTCTTTAAACGGTATGGTGAGCCAATTAGTACTTGTAAAATGTATCGACATAATTTACAGTACTCACTTTTTCTCACCAAAGGCATAAACACCCATCTAATTGCTACATATGACAAGCTGATTGAAGTTTTGAGTTTACAGGGATGTATGTTCTTTTTTATGTATTTCTACACTTTACATTTTCTTATTTCTTTTACTTATACTTTCGCCATAGTTTTGGTTCATTATTGCAAAATATAACATTTTCTTTGTGAAATAGCTTTAACGAATATCAAACGGTTGACAGAACGGTTGAAGAATTTCAGTATTTTAATTAATGTTGTCCTTAAACAAGTAAACTAAACATTGTGTGAAACAAAAAACAAAACTGCGAATTTAATTTTTGAATTTCCAATTTCAAAATATTGTAAATTATTTTAACAATGACATCAGCAAAAATTTATTTTAATGTAATTCGATTTCGCTTTAGCTTCAATTTTGTACTCCGGTAAATAGACGTATGTATGTATGTATCTATGTATGTATGTATGTATGTATTATGTATGTATGTATGTATGTATGTATGTATGTATGTATGTATGTATGTATTATGTATGTATGTATTTATGTATGTATGAATGTATGTATGTATGTATGTATGTATGTATGTACGTATATTTGAATATGTATGTGTGTGTGTGTATGCACAGCTGAAGTTTGTTGCATCGTATTTCTGAATTTCAAATTGCCATTTACTCAAGAAATAGGTGTAGTGAGGAAGATATAGAAACATCCTTTCCTATCCTATCTAAATTAGGATAATTTCCAGCAATGGCGGGGCTTGGTGGACGATGGACACGACACACACATACGTAAGTAAATACGTAGGTACATGTATACACACACACACACAGACACACAGACACACACACACACACAAGTAACTTCCAAAACGTTGAGGAGGGGAAGGAAGGTAGGTGTGAGGAAGGGGAGAAGGGGTTGATATGTTGACAACAGATGTTCACATGCAAAGTTTCTGTCGTCCATCATAACGGAACTCCCACACACATACGTATGTACATACATACATATATAACCACACACGCCTGCGACATACTCATACATATATACATACACACACACAAACACACACCTACGTACCCCCAAGCACAAATGTATACTATATAATGAGAATGTATGTTTGTATATAAATGTGTCTGTGTGTGTGTGTGTGTGTGTGTCTATCTGTGTGTTTGTGTGTGTGTGTACGTCACGTCTTCTGTCAGTCTACCTGTCGTGTCTCTTCTGGTAGAAGAAATCCATGTTGTCGCTATTGTAGCTAAGAATAGACTACACTTCTAAGAAATGCATGAAGTCTGTTGGGGTCATAGCTTGTAAAGGATTGTGGTTCATTTTAAATGTATTAGTATTTTTATCAACTACTAAATCTAGATTAGAGGACTATGTCTGTTTAGAATAGAGGGCAGGAGTGAGTTGACAGCTCATAGCTAGGTATGGTCATAAATATTGTCAAGATTTTAGGAGTATTATTAAAGTAACTGTCTATAAAGGAGGCTGGGTAGGGGAAGACACCGAATCAAGATGTTAAAGGGGCAAAACGCTAATAAAACCTATGGTGTTAAGACAGGAAATTTTATCATTGTGTACTGTGGGTGATTGTTTATAAATAATATTGTTATGTTGTATAAAGATAATTTTAAGATTATCAAAAATGATATAATCAAAATAGATAAAATGTGTATATATTTATTAATTTTCAACATTAAAAAGGGAAGATTACATAGAATCAGTTTGATATTCATGTACTTAATTATTTACTTATTAGGTGGTTTCTATAAAAACTGCTCTGGGAATTTACTTATGGAATACTGGAAAGATAAACATGCTATCCATATATTAATTTTAAGCTAAGAATCAGAAAAAAAATTAAGATTGTGTAATGATAAACACACATATTTATCTATGTGCACACGCAAACGTACACAAATATTTATACGTTACTATGGATATATTATAATCAACTGGCATAGACTTAAGTAACTAGAAAGTATATAGATCTCTGTTTAAGAACAGTAACAACTTATAAGAGATAAGAGGTTAATAGGTAAGGATATCAAAATAAGAAAACAAGATAATACGAATTTATTGAGAATAGTACGAAATATATATAGCTTACATTTAAAGAGACCGAGTATTAAGGTTTTAATATAGGGAAGAGATAAAGATAATCCCAAAGAGGAAGCAACAGGTATGGGAGAGGCTGAAAGAAAGAAAGAAGAAAGCTAGCGGTGTGAAAGTTATTGCTATGACGTTGTGTGGTACGTTAATTGAAGGCGGCGAGCTGGCAGAAAGGTTAGCACGCCGGGCGAAATACTTAGCGGTATTTCGTCTGCCGCTACGTTCTGAGTTCAAATTCCGCCGAGGTCGACTTTGCCTTTCATCCTTTCGGGGTCGATTAAATAAGTACCAGTTACGCACTGGGGTCGATATAATCGACTTAATCCGTTTGTCTGTCCTTGTTTGTCCCCTTTGTATGTAGTCCCTTGTGGGTAGTAAAGAAATAGGTATTTCGTTTGTCGTTACGTTCTGAGTTCAAATTCCGCCGAGATAGTAAAGAAATAGGTACGTTAATTGAAAGAATAGATATAACAGATTGAGAGAAAAATGAACCTGTTAAAGGGAGAGTCAAAGAAAGATTGAGTGAGTGTTGACTGAAAGCAAGTACATAATTCTAAATGTCGTATAATAGAATATTGTGACAGAAATTTAAAACAACAGTTTATTTGTTGTTAAAAGTTTTCATGATCAGCCGTTTCTATATCTTCAATCGGTCGATGTGCCTCTGTGGATTGATAGATTCCTTGGCGGATAGGAAATAGATAGACGGGCGGCTATATATATCGACAGAACTAACTTAAAGTGAAATAATCTTAGCTAATCTGTAGATGTTACTTTTACCTTTCCTTGTGTAGCATCCCAAAGGCTCAGTCCATGCTGGGGCACCGCAATTATTTAGGTATTTTACCTGCAGTTGATTGTTTTAAATGTTTGTCCTTATTGTTAGAAGAGACAGATGCATACATCGACAGAACTATAAGTAGAATAGAGAGATAAATTCATAGATAGACACACACACACGTACAGATAGATAGTCAGATAGATAGATTGACAGACGGACAGATAGATAGATCGACTGATAGATAGACAGACAGACAGACAACTGCACCTTCAATATTATCTCCTATGTGAATTTTTACACGTTCTCAGCAATCAAATGTTTTACAAAAATATACAATTCCATCATCTAATTTACAAGATAACCGTGGAATTTCCACAGGTACTGCTAGTATTAATAATTATTTTAAAGAAATACACCTGTCTTAATACGTAGTCATATCTAATACATATATACAAATATTGTGTTTGTGTGTGTGTATGTGTGTGTGTGTGTGTTTGTGTATGCGTATTCATATATATATATATACGGGTGTATACACACAAACACACACACACATATATATATATATGTATATATTTATACTACATACTCATAAATAAACGCATTCACACACAAATATATTTGCTCAACGGGAGAACAAAGTAGAGAGATCGAAAGATATACTGAAGGATGGAAGGAATGAAGGAAGAAGTGAAGGAAGGAAGGAAGGAATGAGTGAAGGAAGGAAGGAAGGAAGAAGTGAAGGAACGAATGAGTGAAGGAAGGAAGAAGTGAAGGAAGGAAGGAAGGAGGAAGGAAGAAGTGAAGGAAGGAAGGAATGAGTGAAGGAAGGAAGGAAGGAAAGAAGGAAGGAAGGAAGGAAGGAAGGAATGAGTGAAGGAAGGAAGGAAGGAAAAAGTGAAGGAAGGAAGAAGTGAAGGAAGGAAGAAGTGAAGGAAGGAAGGAATGAGTGAAGGAAGGAAGGAAGGAAAGAAGAAAGGAAGGAAAGAAGGAAGGAAGGAACGAATGAGTGAAGGAAGGAAGGAAGGAAGAAGTGAAGGAAGGAAGGAAGAAATGAGTGAAGGAAGGAAGGAAGAAGTGAAGGAAGGAAGGAAGAAGTGAAGGAAGGAAGGAATGAGTGAAGGAAGGAAGGAAGGAAGGAATGAATGAAGGAAGGAAGGAAGGAAGGAAGGAATGAGTGAAGGAATGAGTGAAGGAATGAAGGAAGGAAGGAATGAGTGAAGGAAGGAAGGAAGGAAGGAAGGAAGGAAGGAATGAGTGAAGGAATGAGTGAAGGAAGGAAGGAAGGAAGGAATGAGTGAAGGAAGGAAGGAAGGAAGGAAGGAATGAAGGAAGGAATGAGTGAAGGAAGGAAGGAAGGAAGGAATGAGTGAAGGAAGGAAGGAAGGAAGGAAGGAATGAGTGAAGGAATGAGTGAAGGAATGAAGGAATGAAAGAAGGAAGTGTGGTGGTTTATTTAGATTGGTAGAGCAATGTCGTAACGAGTGTGGTCGTGTGATGTTTGTTGATTGCGTGGTTATTGAGCAAACTATCTGGTGGTGCGGAGTGTTTTTGCGCAAAGACAATGGCATTGTTCTTGAACATTATAATGTGCCTTAGTTGACCGATTCCAGCGAAAGTAACAATAACGACACGAGAGAGAATAGCCTGTTTGCACACAAACATAACCATTAATTTGTTAATCAATAGAAAGAAAAAAAAATAAAACGAAAGAGAAGAGAAATTATTCTTCCTGTGACTACATGACGCCACATACCTTGGTCGCTGAGATGAAGAGACGAAGTCACGTGTGATGTGTGATGGCTGATGTGTGACGTATGCGGGCATTTGTTTTTAGCAGAGGAAAACGATATTATGCACACACACACCCACACACACACACACTCACACACACACACACACTCACACACACACAGTCCCATACACACACAGACACGTAATATATATTCATACACTTACATATACATACATACATACACGCACACACACACACACACATATATATATAGCGTGTGTGTGAGAGAGAGAGAGATGGAGAGAGAGAGAGAGAGAGAGAGAGAGAGAGAGAGAGAGAGAAAGAATAAGAATTATTAGAAATTAAAAATAGTAAAGTTCTTTAATTACTTGCTTTAGTGGAGCCTCAACAACAATGAATTATAGGAATTGTTGCTTAAACAAACGGTTTTGCAGCGCAGGGTGACGGGGGTTGCTTTTTTGACGGTTTTAATTGTTGTCTTCTTGAATTGTATTTTGATTTCAGTTTATACTTTGACTAACTAACGGGAATTTTTTGCTTTTTTTGAAGTTGATGAACTAATATGACTTCTGGGTATTGTTATTAATATTTGTTTCTTCGTTTATAAACTGATTCTCCTTCGTCTTCTTGATGCTTAATTGCCTTTATTATTGTATTATGTTGTTGTTGTTATTTTTTAACAGTCTATTTCCGCTTAGTAATGTGCAATTTGGAGGCTTGCGACTGACCTCTGTATCAAATAAATTCTTTTCCTTTTTGCTGTTTTTGTTTTAAAACAAATGAATATGACCAAACCTTATGGCTTTTGTTACTTGTGAATATTGAAAACTTTCACAATTGAATACTATCAGATAATAAAATAACGTGACTAAAGCATCTTATTTGTTTATTTTTGTTTTTCTGTACACCATTAGCAACGAATGTAAAGATAACACGATGTATGCGACCAGTGTGTATATGCATGGTATCCCATCATGGGCTATTCCTGTAGTTAACTTGAAACTAGAATCGAAAATTAGGAACGAAACTGTTATCTTTCTCCACAGATACGTTGCTAAATATCTCAACATTTTCATGTATATGGAACGACACATCCCTGAAAGACCACTAAGGTAATTTTACGTAAAACTTCTGCTGTATATTGATAAATCCCACGAAAAGCGAAATAGGCATTTTCAGAAACAACACCATACGACACAGCAAACCTTATTCAATGGATACACAGCAGTGCAACCATCGAATGGTTCAAGTAAATCGAAGCTATGCCCAAATGCAAATATATGCAGTTCCATATCGTGGAGTTTTACCCTTCGATCTCCAAACACCTACTTCAAAAGGTACTAATACACACATAGCCCCTTATAATGACTGCAAGGAAATCATTACTTTTTGAGGATAATTCCTATTGGGCTAAAAAGAATGGGGATTGACTCTTTGATGTCACGATGAGGAGTTATGATGGTGCAAAGATGGCAGATCTGGTTTACCTTTACAGCCTAGATGTCCTTACAGGCGAGATAAGTTTAGCTGACATACGGCTATGTAGGGACAACTGTCTTGGAAAAGTACATAACAAAAATGAACACGTTATGGGTAAGACAAGTAAATAATTATGCAAAATATTTAGGAAAGTGAACCTAAGAACTACAATGAACACTAATTTTAAAATAATTAATTTCCAAGACATTAATATCAATGTTAATACAGGCAAATTTAAACTCGACCATAAATCGGATGATGTCACTTCCTCTATTGTCATAGGTTCTAACCACCGACTGTCAATATTCAAACAATTACATAATAAAATTAATCGGCATGTTTCCAACCTATTCCCTCACAAAGCATTTTATAAAAGGCTGCCTCATACTACAACGTTGCATCAGAAAAGCCCACTTTAAAGAGCAGTATAACGAATATCGAATCAAATGTAGATCGACCAAGAAGACGTAGACACAGGAAAATGTTATGGTACAATCCCTCATATAACCTGAACGCAGCCATGAACATAGCTAGTAAATATAACCACTTCCCTCACTCACATAAATACAACAAGATCTTCAAATGTGGTTAAAGCTAACTACAGTTGCCTCCTAAACATAGAGTTGATCGTTTTCAACTACAATAAAAATAACAACATTAAGAATATCTCCTGTAATTGACCCCTGAAAAATTAGGTTCGTGGAGACAGAATTAGTGTATAAGGCCAGCATTACGGATTTGAACAGAAAAACAAAGACTTACAATGCAATGACGGGAAACATATTCAAAGAGAATATGCACAGCACGTGGCTTCACTCAGAGATAAAAACATAAAACAGAGAACTCTTTTATCCAATATGGTAAGGACACTTAAAGAGAGGAACGTGAGCAACACCTATATAAAGTGGAGCATTATAACTAAGACCAGCAAGTACACGGGACGGTGCAGTAAATGCGAGCTCTGCATTACCGAAAATCATACATACATTATAATGTTACGTTATAACCACATGGACTGAATTTGGATTAAAATTTGTGGAACTATACAATTATGTACACATATTACAACGCGAACGAAACACATAGTATAGGTGTGTATGTGTTCGCGCGCACGTATTTATGCACATATATATGTATGTGTGAGCTCATATTTTGTACAGATGTGCATATATAGATACATGTATATTCATATATATATATACAAAAATTTGGACTTGCACAAACGTTCTTATATAAATTGACTAAGGAATAAACTCATCTTGAAAGACGTTCGTTGTAAAGCTTGTAAGAGAGACAACAATTAATATTTCCTTATAAGTTGCCTTTCATGATCCTTATATTTATGTATCCTGTAAACCCGAACAGTCTCGTGTAATTTCGAGCATTCTCATTGACAATGAAGACGAGTGCCAACGCTTCCATGCAACAGGATTTAAAATTATTAAAAGACCGCACTTTAAATGAAACCAATAGTTGCTTTGTTATCCCACAAATAAAGCAAATGATATCCACAAAAGCAGTGTTGAACACTCAGTATCGCTGTTCGATATTAGCGTGTATATATATATGTATATATATATATATATATATATATATATATATATATATATATATATATATATATATGTATATACATATATATATGTGTGTGTGTGTATGTGTGTGTGTTGCGTGTGTGTTGCGTGTGTGTATATATATATATATAGAGAGAGAGAGAGAGAGAAAAGATATATATTTATATATTTATATATATATATATATATATATAGATATATAGATGCACATACTCTCTCATGCACTCATATATATATATAAGATATTAATATAATAGTGTGTGATGTAACATTAATATATACGTATTCAATATTGGACAACATAAAAAAGTTATAGCTGAGAATAACTTAAAATGACAATAATTGGTTTTCAAACGACAGCACACAATTTCAGCAAAATAGACATTTTTTTCATGAATCCCAAGCGTCGGATACGCTGTCTCCTCAATTTGGTGGAAAACAAAACAAAACAAGAGAGCACACACGCACACATGACGCGATTTTTTTCTCTACGTTCGTCAAATAGAGAATTAATTCCATGAGAATTCTTTAAAAGAAGAGAATAGTTATTATGGCAATAAAAAGCACAGTAAAGGACTTTGTAATGGCTGCTTTATTTGCAGCTGAACCAATACAGACATTTTTACAGCCCATTCTCCAAGTATTCGACTTGTAAATTGCTAGATTTAGAATGCAATTCTCAGATTAGTCGACTTGTAAATTGATAGATTTACAACAGTTATAAATATGTTTCACTATATATCATCATTTATATGTGTGAGTATATATAAACTAGATACACATATACATGATGATATATATATATATATATATATAATATATATATATATATATATATATATATATATATATATATATATAATATATATATATATACATACGTATACATGTCTATATATCTATATTCATATAATCTTATAATACTTTCAAAACTTCATATAAAATGTTAAAGATTAAAACCGATACTCATTCAATACGGGCTTCTTAAAAGCGGAAGCCATGCTACGCTATGCAGCAGAGAAAATGTTCCGTCACTCGGAGCTACTTTGTGGTTTCGATTCTGATAGAAGTTAATTCACTTCACTTCACTTACGTCACTAAGGAGCTTAAGAAATGCACCGAGTCTCACTATTCCATACCGCTCCACTGTAAATTCGTGGTTATCTTTGTTGTTTAGCTCCACGTCAGGCTTGATCCAGCGAACCTATAATCGAAGGTATTTGAATCACGACTATCCGTATCTTTTTTTCAGAAATATTTCTTCTCAGACCATAGTATGCTGTGTATCTTACCTTTCTAGGACAGCAGGATATTTCTGTTAGGTTGAATGTCAATGTGTTATTGAAATTACATTAACAATATATATCAAATAGCTGAGCCCCTCAACAAATTTAACAAATCATTCTACTGTTTATCTTGGTAGGTTTTAAATGCTGACGACATTTTCGAACGATTAGATAAACAAGGTCATTTTGAAGTATCTCTACCATTGGAAAGAGCATTTTGCATTATAAGTATCTAAAATTACTCATCTCACTAAATAGCAACCAGATATTCCTAAATTGACACCCTAACATCAAAAATAAAGGTCAGTTTGGACTAATTTGAGACAGTAAAACGAGATGATCCCTTTGTAAAAAACCCTTGAACATATATCTGCTCTAGTAATCTGCAACAACAACATCAACTATCGTTACCATAGGTACATTATAATACTAATCATGCTATAAATAATCGTAGCCCTTTCAATCAACATTTCATTATATTACCTACTTTGAACTTCAAACAATCCTCTAAACTAAAGACGTCATCTAACCCCTCATGATTTGGAAGATCATCGATGAAAGTTTCTCTGCCACATAATAGGACGAAGGGAAGTCAGTCTGGCAAAGCTATTCTCTCCTTGGACACAGAAAGAATAATTAAATGGAGAAGCAATGCCTCATTTGGGTATCGAACGCATAACAATTGCAAGGAACTAACCACATATTTTACAGCACTCAGGGGAATGTCGAAATTGGCTTTTCAGAGAAACGGTGCGGGAAGAAGCATCGCATTTCATGTAAAAGAATGATGTATTGATTCTAATAACCTTTTCCTGTGAGGATAGCATTCGCCAATTTTAATCTTTAGAATTTGGTAAATTTTACTGTAGTTGTATAATTCTTTGGAGAAATCTAGATATATTGTAATATAATATCCATAGGAATATATTAATTTAGCGTTCTTTTACTTCAAGTAAGTAAGTAGCCAAACGTTTCGATGTTTATATCTTTGGACTCATAACGATGGCGAATGAAATTTTCTTTCAGACGCATGATGGGTTTCAATGTGAAAAACAGATTTGTGAAAGATAGCAGATTTGTAGGAGTAATAAAGTGATTGAAAGCATCAGAGGTCATTTCTTCGATTCGTTGCGCATCTCGGCTCCACAATTGATAAACAAGGGAAATAAGGAATGTGAGATAAAAGAACAGTTCACCTAGGTGGGTAGTTACTGTTAATATTGAAATGAATGTCGATTTAGAAAGCTCCTACGAGTATAAAATGGAGAATAAAGAAAGAGAGAGAGAGATAGAGAGAGAGGTGCAACTGGGAGTTGATTAAAATAATCTTTTTAAGCCACAAGTTATTTTGAAACTATCATCACAGTTTTGTAAACCATTAAATCGGATATAAAAACTGTCATAGATGTGTTGTATATACAGAGCATTTGCATAATTTGATGATCTCTCAAAACACACTGCATTGAGTAAATAGATTTTTATTCACTCTTTTATGAAAGTATATTTAATCTCTTTCTCAGCTTCATTTCTTTATCAATGTTTTAATATTTACACATCATTGAAGTAGTGTTAAAATAATTCACTGTCCACCGTTTTATGTTCCGTCCTTTCAAAAGATTTTCTTTTAATGAAAGTGACTATGAAAACATTATTTTATTGTAAAATTCTAACACAGGGTGCCGTATTGACAGAAGCACTAGAGCGGTGCACAAAATGCTTTCCATTACGTGGTGTGCTTTGGAGTTCAAACTCCGCTGAAATTGATTTAGAATTTCTTTTTTCTAGAATGGTAAAATAGTCACCAATGAAGCAATAGGCGATGACAGTCCACCGCCTTCGCGAGTTTTAATATTGGAAGCCATTATATTAATTGACAAAGTCGCGAGATGAAAGCTGAAGTCGTCTTTGGCTTTCATCAGTGTTGGATTGATACAACGTAAACCAGTGAAAACTGTTTGTCCTTCTCATTCTTTAAATTTGTGGCTTTATGTGTGAGTTAGATATAATTCACTAATTCTGGTACAGAAAATTTTATTAATAGAATTAATATTTGTTGCAATCTTTTCTTTTTTTTTTGCTACTGACTGGATATGTAGGGACAGAAATATTGAATAGGTAAGATATTCATTGGTCTAGCAATACATAGTCAGCAAGATGAATTACACTATGGATGTGTTTAGAGAAAAAACACTGCATCGTAATCAGTTCAATGCTGGGAATAAATATTCGAATAACCTGTGACAAAGCGACGACCTCTCCTTTGAAAAATATCTCTTATTTTAAACACCATGTTTAATACCAAAGCTAACAAACGATCTATATAATAAATCACATTTTTGCATATCACAGGGAACGAAAGATTGATAAATGAAAAATCTGATTGATGCTGTTGGTTTTATTTAGCCCCTATTTACTCTGAACAAACCAATTTATGATCAAAAGGCATTCCACCAACGACTATCCCGCCTTGTTTTATCTGGGACAAACATATCCGATGTGTTTTACCTTTTTAAAGACGTGTATGATTTGGAAGAGCTGTTGCTGCTATTTCTAACATACTGTGCAACCTGTTAGACGTGATCAGATTTAATTCTCATATACATAACAACATAAATACCGAGGCTAACCACTAACTTTTGCACATCACTAGGAATGAATAATTGCTCAATAAAACAGTATGAGATTAATGTAAATCACTATGTAAGTATCAAGAATTTCATCATAACGACCGCCTACAGAACCATTTTTCTCAACGCCAAGACTACAGAATGCTTTTAGAAAAGAATGCTTAAGTTGAAATGAAATATTCGGATGGCATCGCTATAGATTTTTCACAGTAATTGAGTACTATTTGCAAGATGTATTTTCCCTCCGCTACGTTTTCAATACCAACAGTTACCATCACTACTGAATTGTCTGTTCAGTTATTAAATAACAGATTATTACAGTGAAAAGACCACAACTTTCGAATTTCTTTGGTTTGACATTATACTATGACATTTTCAATAAAAGTAACATGACTGTTCTCTCTCTTTCTTTCCCTCCACTTTTTCTCTCTCTTTCTCCCCCCCTCCCCTCCCTCATGTACTACTGAATATTAAATAAAATATTACAAATATAGAATATTCCATTGCTCAACGAGTACATTAGCATTTCAAGAAAATATTCAGCATACACAAGGTGATAAAATTAAATAAATTTGCCACTGTATGCATCTTGTTAAATACACGATCACATACTTTATATACAAATTTTCTAAAAGATCTTTTCTTTTTTATGTAATGCGGCTCTAATAGAGGATATCGGTTTTGTGGTCTACTCTTTTATTTCGCTGATATATTTAAACTGTTATTGTATATTTGTGAAGAAGTTTTAAATGAATATATTCTGAACAAATGCATCGGTATATTACTTTCAAAGAAATCTATGACTGATCGCTCGACATTCTGGAAGATAAACAACCGTATATTCGTCATATTACACCCAAACCGCCTCAAAAGGCAGCGAAAGAAAACTTTAAATTGTGTAGTCCTAGATATAGATATACTCCATCTGAAAAAGACAAAGAAAAAAGAAAGGAAACGACTGCATTAATACGCTGAAATGCCTTTGATCATACGTCTGCATAATCAGGGATGGCCTGGGGTCAAATAAAATGTCCGGAAATGGAAAGCAAAAAATGTCATTTCCTTATGTGTTTATATATCTCTCTGGTATTACATCTGTTTTGATTTAGTAAAATACGAATTTGAGTAGATTATTGACAGTTTGAGTAATAAAAGTAATCCGTGCTCCAGTTTAACACAACCACCTGAGCCATGGGTAATTTTAGTGAAGTCCACTTTGTTGCAAGCATTCGGTTTGGGCCTCCTGACTGAGGATAGTTCCTTCTCTTCCCCTTCCAGAGTAATCGAAAGCTCTGAAAAATTCCTTTCTCTCTCTTCCTCTTATTAAGTCATAAAAAAATATAAAGGATAAGAATGTAAATAGTTATTGTTTAGCACCAGGTCAGCTGTGATCCAGCACATTCATGATCAATGGCGTTCCAGATCAAATAACCCCAGGTCCGTTTTTCAGATATAAGGTGTCTAGAACTACATTACAAAATTTGACTTTTTTTTAAAGACTAAATGATTAAGAATTATTTGGCAACCATTTCTCTCAGATGGAGAGATCGATAAAGATGCAGAAGTAGAACATTTCACTCAAGATTACATGAATTATTGTGTTGTGGCCATTAAAAATGATTTATTTATTCTTTATCGTGAGACTATTTAATTTATTATTTATTATATATTATGGTTCTTTATTTAATCAAATTATAACTATATAATTCACCTTACGCGTCCGTTCTTCCTATTTGAGCCATTTCTAGTTTTGACATTTTGTATAAGCGAAAGTATGTTTTCCTTCTGCAAAAGCCAGCTATTCAATACTTACCTCTATTATCATTTTACGGCTAATGGAGTAAAACTTACACAAAGACCTTGTGTTCTGTATTACTACGCATCCCCGACCAGCCCTGGCAGTGCCATCATTGTTCCGCCTTTTCTGGCGTAGTTTATCTCGGACGACTGCACTATTCAATACGTCGTTCCTTTCTTTTGAAGGCAATACGGTTGTGGTTTGAAAAAGATTTAATTGTGATTTCTAGCAAGCTCAGACTCCACACACATTCTCTCTAATCTGTTTAAATCTATACCTTTTCGTGGTGTAAATTTTAATTAACACATTCCTAATTTTGCATATAACAAATGTTTTTGAGGTTATTATTTTCTTTTAAATTCTATCTTTTAAATTTTTGCTTGTTTGTGGGTATCAGAAACTACATTAGATTTCAAGTGTGAATTCAAAAGAGGATGACATGAGAAAATCGACACGATATTTTATAATGATAGAATACAAAGTCAAAATAAACTGAGGGAAATGTAGGGCTCCGTACAATATTTATTGAGCCAATAAAATATTTAGACACATTCTCCTACCTCGCCTTCTAGAAAATTCTTGCAAAGTATAGCACTGTTTCATCCTCCTTTGGAATCAACAGTATGACATAACTTGAGACTTATAAAATTATCTAAATTCAATATTCTTCGAAGTTACTTCTATAGAGAAAATAGTTTATAGCTTAAAAAAACATATTTGAGCTTTTTCATTCTTAATCGCTAACCGTTTAGCTCTGAGAAATAAACTATCACATAGACACAATATTTTAGATTTTGAGGCAGATAGGAAATGGAAATTTGTGATATATATTTTGCCAGGACACGGAAAGTCAGAGTGCGATAAATAGCCGTAGATTGGAATCAAAATTGACTTCATTGCTCTAACCTAAAGAATTTTCCCTTAAAACACGATATTATTGAAATAATGATGCTAATTGTTATTTATACTCCGTACACTGTTATATACCATAACATATACGATTTTATATACGTCTAGGAATATAAAATTGTGTTTGTGTGAATAATAAATTAGAAAACTACAGAGTCACTTTGTAATTTTTTAACAAGTGTTAAGTTTCTCCATAAGCAGTTTCAGTCAAGATGACAACAGATCAACAAAGAAACGGTACACAATATCCGGTGACCTGATACCCATCTGACTATCGGTTCGTGTACCGCAACGCTTAAAAGATTTGACAGGTCAGTTCAAGATGAATGGTTCGCTTTCCCTCGCAGAGTCGATGTCACGATTTCATTTCCCCAGTGTATTTCTATAAATACAATAGCGAGTGTATGTGTGTTTGTAACTAAGTGCGTACGCACACACGCGCGCACTCACACATACGCGCACACAAATATACATACATACAATAAATATATATATATATATATATATATATATATATATATATATATGTGTGTGTGTATATAAATACACACACATACATACATACAAACATACATACATATATTGACCTGAAGTATCTTATGATTTCTTTGTTCGTTAAAATTTCTTTAACAAAAGCTGCAGACATCACGCTTTTCTTCTTCGTCGGAAATTGTTGAGTAAACATTGCCAGAAATCGAGATGAAGAAAACTATAGATTAAAATCTAATATCACGGTATATACCCGACACCAACAATTTGATCACGTAATGCAACTATCGTTAGTGAAATCACCACAAACTTTCCTTTTTATTTATCTACCAACTTAAAATAAATGATTTTATAATATATAATAATTTGCATGACCATAAAAGATACGATATCTAAAAAAAAAATATATTCGATTGAAAAAGGAAACAATATTGCCATCGGCTCTCGCAAAAACTTTTGGTAAGTTTGCCAAAGAGAAAGCCAACGTGAGAGCCTATACGTGGTGTTTCGATCTGCTAGAAATAGCAACTCGAAATATCATTCTCAAATTTCACCCGCCTTCGAAAAGTTATACCCATCTCGGAGATGGGCGTGAGCCGCGTCACTCACCCGTGAACCTAAGTCATGTGGAGTCGAATCAAAATAACATGTGTGTGTGTGAGAGAGAGAGGGGTTGGGACTCTGTGTGTGTGTGTGTGTGTGTGAGAGAGAGAGAGAGATGGAGTGTGTGTGTATAATTGTATGTAAATACATAAGAGAAAAGTGGGGTTCTTAAATTATTTAATTTCCTGAAATTGCTTTAATACGATTCACATATATTTTAAAAATTTCTTACAACTTGAACATTGTAACTTACGTTGTCCTGTACAATGCTTCGAAATCTATTCACGACAGAAATCGTCGATGCAAACCCCATACATCTTATATTTATTTTTATCTTAAGCAAGTTCTATTTCATCGAGCGGCTTCCATAAGATTTTCTTTATACGATATTTACTCTTTTGTAATTGTTCATTTCTTTCAGCTTTCTTGACTAATTCCTTTTATTTCTTTTATAATCTAAACTGGTTATAATGATGGTTTGTCGAGCATGCCTTGCGTTTGAACTCGTCTCTTCTAAAACAATGAGAAAACTAGTTTCTAGCCATGTTAAAATTGACAGACAAATTTTCTTCAAACCACACCTCACCATCTTAAAACAGGAATTGAATAATGTAGGTATGTATAGATCCTGTCTCAAAATGATGGTGCAATAACCATGTCTGGTAAAGCCTTCGATAAGACAAATAAATCAAGGGTTAAACAAGAGGAAAGACTGCCGCCGTTTTGGGACCTTTGATGTGAAACCAAGAAAAAATTTGTTTTCCTTGTTTCAGTTATCAGAATCATATCATAATTCAATCTTGACGAGACATTTGAATTGAATATGTCCAAGTTTTGTGGTGTATATTTATGACTTTGAACGTATAATCCGCTTTTATTTACTATTCATAATCTTACTTGCAACTGTTTATATCACTGTTCATAAAACTTCCTATGTGTGTAAACTGACAAACTACAGTTCTAATAC
>NC_043008.1:3736710-3809210 GCF_006345805.1 Octopus sinensis | reverse complement strand
GATATACAGAAACCTCTTTTACTGTCCTCGACTGTGGTATTCAGAGATGTTCTTATAAAACTAGCCCTATGACACACACACACACACATTCATAATATATACATGTGTGTGTGTGTGTGTTTGTGTGTGCATGTGTGTTTGTGTGTGTAAATGTGTGTGTGTGTGTGTAATGAATACATATACATTGTAAGGAAATGTATCGTGGTACATATGTACATACATGTGTGCGAATACACACACACATACCAGACACATACATACACAAACAAACACTCATACACACACACACACACGCACACATTTATATGTATATTTCGGCGCATCTATGAAAATTAGAACTCTATGCAAATATTTGATATTTGTTCGCAGTTAAGTCAGAAAGTCAGACTCTGAAAACTAATAGGCTTGCTTAATCGAAGCTAATAACAGTATTTTGTTAGAATGTAACATTTGTTGATCTCAAAATATTGCTTCATTTTTTGGCTCAAAGCTGGTTATGGTAGCGGGAGGAGGCAAGTCGATTGCGCTACTTTCGATCTTTCGCTGGTTCTTTATTGCATCGACCCAGAAGATAAAAGTCAACGTTAACCTCGATGCAGTTTACACGCAGAACTTAAAGAGATGGAGAAAATGCCGCTAAGTATTTTGTTGGCGCGCTTTGAGCATTCCACCACCTCGCTTCAAACTATTACAGTGTAACTTCCTGAACCACCGAAATGTATCATAATGGCGAAACTTGGTGAAAAGTGAAAAGCAATTTAACATCCAGGGTTAGAATTTAATTCGTGTTTCTTTGGTTTTAATAAGTGCCTGAAAAATACACTGTTATATGCAGGAATACAGTCTGTAACATTTGCTCTTTTGTGAGGAAAATCCAGGTGACCTCCACAGAAACCTTCAACTCGCTCTGATTGCTAGAACAGGAGTCATCCATCGTCCTTTTAACAATACAGTCTACAAATGCTTGAAGGAGCTTAGGTTGGGTGAATTGCTTGGTTAAAGAAACACTTGAAGTGAATATAAGCAAACACTTAGCGGTTCGGCAAAAGAGACCGATAGAATAAGTACTGGGCTTACAAAGAATAAGTCCCGAGGTCGATTTGCTCGACTAAAGGCGGTGCTCCAGCATGGCCGCAGTCAAATGACTGAAACGTGTAAGAGTGTATACTGCTTACTCCTGAAACCCCCCCCCCCAAAAAAAGGCAGTTGCTTTAGTGCTGAGTTCAAGTACGAAAGCTTGCTGCGATAGAAATTCTGCATTATCGAATATCTTGTCCACTATCAAAGTGCTCAGGGACCTCTTTCTGCTCTGTTGCTACTGATTATGGTCTTGTGGATCATAATGTGTTTCAAAGATTACATATTACATTTTACTGCAAAGCATCAGTAACTACGCCACCTGTGGCCGAATTTAAATAGCTAAAATTCCGTATCGCTCTAGTATTCCACAAAACAATCTAAAAATTTAGACACCTTCCTCTCAGTTAATCTCACACGCGCATGCGCATTTTGTACTAGCTGATATATATATATATATATATATATATATATATATATATATATATATATATATATATATAAATATATATATATATATACATATATATATATGCATACACATATACACACACACATACACACATAGAGAGAGAGAGAGGAAACCACCTTTCGGGTATCACAGTCATTTCAGAAGCAGTTTTTCTTTCCGTCTTCCAAGGGTGCATAATGCTAGTCATTGTAAGGACATACAATTCGCAGTCAAATACGTACATGTGTGTATGTTGTGTGTGTGTGTGTGTGTGTGTGTTGTGTGTGTGTGTGTGTGTGTGGTGTGTGTGTGTGTGTGTGTGTGTGTGTGTGTGTGTATGTGTGTATTAGTCAACCTTTTATATATCTCAATTACTTGTTCTAAGGTTCCTTTTCCTAATTTAAGATTGCAGAGTATAATGGTGATCACCAATTAACAACTTACGCTCCACATGGAGTCAAATGAATTAAGGAATAATGGATGTTATCGGTTTCTTATAACACTGAGCAGCTTGAACGGTCGCCTCTGACCACCCATTTAACAAAATTGTCCACCAAGGAGCAATTCCACATCTTTTTTCGCTTTCTCCCGTTTCCTCCGTACCTTACATTCCCTCGCTTTCAAAGCTTCAGTTTCATATTTTCAAAGTAGGTAGATAAAGTGGTATGTTGGTTCTTGCATTACCTTTAGGAACAATATGGGATTTGACTTACTTTAGAAGGAGAGGGTTTCGATTGCATTAGAGGTAGTTCATGATATATATATATATATACATGTTTGTATATATATATATATATCCTTTCATACATATATATAACAGGCATTTCTTTCTATTGATAATGTGGATTCCTTTTCAGTTGAAATTTTCAAAGCTTTTTTTTTGCTTTAGATACATAAAATATTCTTTTTTATCTTCTTCCTTGCCGTAGTCATAGTAACAAAAACGAAAAGCAAAATAAAAATTAGTAATCTTGAAGCATCGGCAATTTTCAAAGGATGAAGTAAATATTTCAGTATCGTTTTTTTTTTTTTGCTTCCTTCTTTTTCTTTCTGATGTTGCAATTAGTTAACAAAAGCGTCGTTGATTGGAAAATCCCAACGGGAGAAACACTTGTTCTTTGCATTTCCAAGGGCAGGAATAATAACTAGTTACAATTACTCGGAGCAGAACGACTGTATTATATTCGCAGGTTCACATGTTCCAAAGATGTGTGCATGCGTGTGCGAAGACCCGCGCGCGCGCACGCATGCATGCACAGAAGCACTCGCACACACAAACACTCACATATATATAAAGATGGGGAAAGAGAGAGAGAGAGAGAGAGAGAGAGAGAGAGAGAAAGAGAGAGAGAGAGAAACATGATGGATAATGCTTTCGTTTCCCAGGTTCCATTCACAAGTTATTGGCCAACATGAGACTATGGTAGAATATCATCGAATAACTTGCTACGTGAAAGAGAGAGAGAGAGGAGAGAGAGAGAGAGAGAGAGAGTGCTTGTGTGTGTGTGTATGCATTGAATGTGAATTTCACTATACTAATGCAATAAGTAATGTGAATATTCCACTGTTGATAAGAATCAGTTGATTATCGTGTTATGGTTGTCAGTGCCTGGGTAAACTCTAGACGTCTGCAGCCTTTACGTAATCCCCAGGTACAATCAGTGTCACAGTATGTCAAAGCTGTTCTCCATTAGGAGCAATTTGAGAAAATTACTTTGTAATATTACTGGATCTTGATGTGGTTAGCTAACAGGATTGTTACTGAGCAGCATGACGTCCGTCCTTACAATTTGAGCTAAAATTCTGCCGAGGTCGACTTTTTCTTTCATCCTTTCGGATAAATTAAGTACCAGTAGAACACTGGGGTTGATGTAATCAACTTACTCCCTCCCCCGAAATTGCTGTCCTTATGACAAAATATGAAATCAATATTATTGAACCTGAACGTTGTGGACTGGCACAAGCGTTAGCAAAATACTTAGGGGTTTACCTCATGATTCTTTACGTTCTGATTTCATATCCAGCCGTGGTCGAACTCGGAACTTTTTAACCATTAGGCCATTCGCTCTTGTATGTGAGGAAATAATCCTGCGTTATTTCAAACTTTAAATGTAGATATGATTTGATTATGTGATTATTTTCTCTTTCCAAACAAATAATCACTTACAAAAAATATTCATTATCCTAAACAAAAACGAAGGGTAAAAAAATCATTTTATATAAACGACGGCAGATAAATCAATAGAAAATACAATAAAACATCCTGAATATATTTGCGAGTAAAGTAAGTAACAATAATTCCAGTTGTATTCTGTCGTTCTATTTCTAAGGAGTCCCTCAAATAACATTCTATTCAGAGAACGAAAGCGTACGGAAGCATATCTTTGACTTATTGTCACCAGTTGAATAGTCATCGTAGTTTTTACAGAGAACAGATTTCACAATGAAATCAGAATGGTGGAGTATTGTATGGGAAGGTCGATAACTGTACGAAACAGCAATTGTTCCTTACAGAAGGATGTTGCTTTATTTTCATTTTCTTTTAACCAATGTTTACGATGCATAAAGCGAATCATTTTTCATCCTGATTGTAAATGGTCGACAGATAATTCTTGACTGTTGTATTTATTTATTTATTTCCCTTATTTATTGTCGCTACAATGGAGTGAAGAATAAATCTAACCGAATTCTGTAACATATTGTTCCAGCAAGTATTTCCTACTAAATATCTTTTTGATGTCCCTGTAAATTTCAGAGTGCCTTTTGTCGTTCGGTGCAGAGTGCTTTGTCGACTGAAGTCAACAGGAACAACTGCTCCAGCATTGGATAAAGTAAAATGGATGAAAGTAAATAGAAGCGTTAAGAATTTCCATGTGATTTCATTTGATACACAACATTATTCATCTTAGTCAATCAAATTCTTAGGTAAACTATTTCTCTTATATATTACGAGCTATTAAAATTATTTTAAAGAATAATGTAAGACACACTGAAACATTTTAGTTTCATTTAACTGTCTCTACAATATACCACATAATGCTTGATCTAACGTAAGGTCCCATCATCTGATTAAACGACCTCATCCTAAGGGCAGCATCAACTAGTAACCTAACTTCGTAGACAAAACAAACAACAAAAAATACATAGCACAAAAAAAATGATATACAACGTATCCAAATAAAAGTTGGGTTGATCAAGGCATTTGATCACTGGAAACAGCCATGACCTAAGCATCAACAGCAACAAGAACTGCATTAAAGTCCAGTCGAAGTAAGATCTAGGAAAAGCAAAGAAATTTCCTTCCAAAGTTCAGATTACTAAACGAATAAACGAATAAATGAGTAAATAAATAAATAAATGAATAGATGAAAATTTCGCTTTGGATGATATTGTCCTCAATACACACTATACTTGGAAGAAGTAAAAACCGCATGATGGTCACAGCTAAAACAGCTTTGATCCATTTTTTTGCTTCGTCGGGGAGGCTTACTTAAGTACTAAACATGAACAATTACTGCTGCTGCTTCTCCAACAAGCACCACCACCACCACCATTACTACTGCTACTACTGCGGCGACTGCTGCTACTGTTGTATAGTATATGTAATATCAATTGAGTTAGAAATAAAAACAGTCTAAATCACTCAAACTTAACTTCTATGATAAAGAATTGCTTGGTTTGAAAGAATTACGATACGTTACGTATGGCTTAATAGAAATGTTCTTTTGATATTTCAGTTAGTGTAGAACCAATGTTTCATTTTTCACGTGGAGTGAATCGAAAAACATCAATGCTCCATATATTTCTTTCCCATGTACAAATATTTCATTTTGTTCAATTGCTTGTTTCCCCAGCAAACGGTTAGCGCAGAAAATATTAAGTATCGAGCAATATACTTTTCTTTTTATTTCCCCCTTTTATATTATATTTTCTTTTTCTTTTTCTGTTTTTAGATCTAAGAACCATTAAGTTGTGTTTATTGTGGACAATACTATCTGACATTTCTCATGAAGCACACATACGCTCAAACACGCACACACAAAAGCTCAGACACATCCACACACACATACACATATGCACACACGAATACATGCACACGTGCAGCATATACAAATACATCTTTTTATGGATGTAACTGTAGATTGTATGTATATATATATATATATATATATATATATATATATATATATGTATAAGTAGATATATATGTATACATGTACATATATATATATATGCATATATATATATATTATATATATATATGCATATATATAAATATATATATATATATGTATATATGTATATATATGTGTGTATATATATAAATACATACACACACATATATAGCGTGTACATATACATTTCTATACGTACTTGTATATATTAATATGTATACCCATATATACATGCACATGTAAGTCTACGTATGTTTCGACACATATATACATACATTTATGTACACACACACACACGAAAACATAATAAATAGTTCTTTTGCAAACGAAATATATTTAGAGGAATAATAAAGTCAACACGAAAGCAGCATCGGCAGCTTTAGGCGAGTTTACAACAAAGCGCTGAACTACGAGGTTTAAGTGCAATAAGAAAGTTTAAATAATACTTCTCCCCACCAAAAATAAAACCAAACAAAAACAAAAACAAAAGTTTTTGCGGGCATTTGCATCAATAATAACTACTGTTGCTTATGATTCCAGTACACGACAATTTACGTCATGTTAAAATTTCTAATTTCCTGTGTTTTCTTCGATGATGATGTAAGGTGCGCCTGCTGAAAGCCAGTGCGCTATAGGTCCTTCCCCTTTCAGACCATTGAAATTGTATAGAATATATCACGAACGTTTAAGTACGTACATTTTAGAAATGTTATGTACTAATATTTAGTCTGATAATGTAAATACGGTTGGTGATTTTGTTTCTTTTTTCTATGTTCTTGTACGAGTAATGTGAACGCTATTTTCCAAATCGTTTTAAACGTTTTGAAGTATTTCATGTGTACAGTATAAACTTTATTATTTAGGGAAATCAAATAAACGGTTTAGTTTCTTTTCATTTTAATATAACTTATAAGTTATAATCCAAATGGTCTTGCTGATTTTGAAAAGCTTAGAATTTCAAATACTTTTCTCATAAATACATTTGTATCTAATATTCATTTTTATTTTCTTATTCGTTTTCATTCGTTTCTAAAGCTTAAGGCAAATAGACTCAGTTCTTTGAAGAAACCGCCTCAAACGCTACAATTCTCACGTAAAAAATGTAAATAACAAAACGCTAAACGTTATTTTTCGAATTAAAATGAATATATATTATTTCGTGGAAAAGTAATAACAACCGTAAAACACATAGTTTCGTTCAAAAGTAAACATGGCGGCCTTTTCACAGTCGATCGACTTACTGGGGGGGAGGAGATGAAGGCTAATTTAATCTCCCACAAACTGAATCTTACCATCTTTAAAAGGGACACATCGGCTTGCGTAGTGCGGAGTACAGTATTCATGAAAACAAAAATAAATAAAATGAATGGCCGTAATGCGAAGTTTTTAATAACAAGTAAGCTTGATCAGAATCGTTTGAGTCTAAACAAAAACAACAAACATTCTCAGATTATAGGACTTCAGAGCGAATTGGAGACAAGAGAAATCCGAGTGCTTTACTTGGAATATGAAACATTACTGGTGTACCTTGCATGGAAAATTATTGATGTACCTCACATTCAAATTGTTGAGTCTTTTGTTTTATTAGTCATGTGTTTATACAACAAAATTATGAAGAATTTATGAAGAATTTTCAAGAGGCTCAAACATTAACGTCGATATTTTGAAATCTTTTGAATATATATTTAAAAGTGACACACTTTAACACCCATTTAAGGGCACGTGTACGCCGTGTATATTAGTGTCTCCACTGCAGTGAACACAAGCGTAAATATAGATGCCCCTTTGTATTTTAAATGGCTGCTGAAACTCTAGTGTCATGTGATTACGTGTGTGTGTGTGTGTATCTATAGCTACACACACACACACACATATATATGTATGTATATATATATATATATATATATATATATATATATATATATATATATATATATATATATATATGTATATATATATGTATATATATATATTGAAGATTTCTCTTGAATGAAACAGTTCTAGTCCTGTAGAAGCTCCTTCTATATAATAAATTAATTTTACTCTGCTATGTATTGAGTACCTTATTTACTGTGGTTAACCCCGAATCAACCCGGGACCTACATATATATATATATATATATATATATACATATATTCCTGTCTTCTTTTCTCTCTGTATATACGTCGAATTTCGGGAAGAAAATGTACGTATCATTTGAGCACAGGGGTCGATGTAATGGCTTACCCTTCCCCTTGCACCTGTTTAAGAATTATTATTATTATTATATTATTATTATTATTATTATTATTATTATTATTATTATTATTATTATTATTATTATTATTTTCTATTTGTCCAACAATGGCTCCACAGTATTTTTTACATGCCACACTAAGCTGTTTTACTCTGCTTCGATACGATCCTGGCAACTGATGAAACCTCTCCCACCCATTCTTCTAGACAAGTGCTGCCTATCGGTGTCACTCTCAGTGTGGAAGGGTCAGTGCACTGTCGGTATTTTTGAATCATCGTATCCATGTGCATCAGTTCTTTCTTTTGCCACTTCATGATTCCAGCTCCCTACCCAAGTCATGCTATCACCTACCTATGAACTGATTGGATTTTATTCCATTCAGTCAATTTCGAACGCAACACCATTCTTAGTCTCCGGAAATATTTCATTTTCAGTTGTTCCTTCATTTTCTTCTCCATGTTCGTTGAACTCCAGTATGCCAAGGTATTTGTAGCATTCCTTTTCAATTTGTTTAATCAGTTCTCTGTTAGGTAATTCTATTTCTGCTAGGATCTGTACCTTGCCTCCTTTCGGGTACATTATATCACACTTCTTGAGTCAGAATTCCATTCGAATTGCAGCAGAACAAAATCAGTGGACCGTGTTCAGAAAAGAACTAACTTGTGCCTCATTCTTATCATACAACTTCAAATCAACCTTGAAGAGGAAGTGGTTGATTGTTTGAGATTTTCCCTTTAGCTGATATCCCAGGTTCATTTTCCGAGGTAGCAAGGTCAGGGGGAATCATGAAGAGAACAAAAAGCAACGGCGATTCCGCCTAGGTCGACTTTGCCTCTCGTCTTTTCGGGCTCGATAAATTAAGTACCAGTCAGTTAAGTACTGGGGTTGATATAATCGACATTCCCCTCCCACCAAAATTTCAGGCCTTGTACCAATAGTAAAAGGGATCATCATCATCATTATATAGCTGTTCAATATTTGGTAGATTGAGGTAAATTTCTACTGCATCACCTGCTACACCCCCGTGTCGTTGGGGGGTGTGCAGCATTGCGTGTTCTTTTCTGCTGTTGGGAGTGTGCGATCTCTTCCCGGTACTGTATTGTTTTAGCTTTTTTCCCTTGAGGTGTGGTTCTGTTTTTTGTTGTGTTACTGCTTGTATTGTGTGTTGAGTATGGAATGCTTTGGGTTTTTAGGCTTGCTGGTGGGAGTTTATTTCACTGGGTAAATGTTGTATAGAGTGTATCTTGTATTTGTGGGTTGTTTTGTTTAGGTTGCATTATTGAATTGATAGTGTCTTGCGTAGGATGTGGACTGTTCCTATCAGGGCAAATTTTTAGACAGTATGTATGTATGTATGTATGTATGTATGTATTATTATTATTATTATTCTATGTTTGACTTTTGCTTTATATTTGTACAAGTTGGCTCCAAGTCTCACCCAGAGACCTCAAGAGACAACAGGGTTGGGAGTTCATGTTGTTGTTATGCCTAGTGTGCCATATATTTGGGGGGTGGGGATGTTGTACTAATGAATGTCTAAAAAAAAAAGGTTTTATTTTTTTTTTTTAAACCGAAAATTATGTTTGTTTTAAACCTTGAGATTACATAGAGAGTATTTTGCGTAGGATATGAGCAGTTCCTATGAGCACTATCTTTTGAACTTCTGCCATTTTTGGGTTTCCTGGTATCTGAGTTAGGTAGCTATCAGCCCCTTTTGCTATCATTCCCAGGGCACCTATGACAACAGGTATTGTTTTAGTCTTCAGCTTCCACATTTTGCTGATTTCTATTTCAAGATCTTTATATTTGCTCAGTTTTTGGTAGGTCTTGACAGATACGTTTATATCGATTGGGACAGTCATATCAATGAGGAGGCATGTTCTTTGTTTGAAGTCTTTCAATATGATGTCTGGCCTATTTGCATCTATCTTCCTGTCAGTTTGAATGGTGAAGTTCCAGAGGAGTGAGATGTGGTCATTTTCAAGCACTGGGGGTGGTTTGTGTTCCCACCAGTTTTTTTCATGGGGCAAATCCAGGTTTTTACAGATTACCCAGTGAATATATTGTGCAGCTCTATCGTGCCTGTTGAGATACTCTGTAGGCGCTAGAAGACTGCACTTGGAGACCACATGGTCAATGGTTTCATTTTGTTGCTTGCATACACGACACATTATTATTATTATTATTATTATTATATTATTATTATTATTATTATTATTATTATTATTATTATTATTATTATTATTGCTGTTGTTGTTGTTGTTCATAAACTCACAACAAGTTAAACTGTCGAAAAAGAAAAATTCCTAGCATCGGGCTACAACAAGTAACCTTAGATGTCAAGAACCCTAGCTGTCCCAAATAACACTGCTTCTTGAAGCTGTACTAAACTGGGGTTTATACCTATTTCCTCTGTCCATCTGTTCTAATCTTTAGAGGTAATATTTAATGCAAATTATTAAATGAGTGAGCTGGCAGAATCTTTAGAATTCCCGAATGCCTTACAGTATTTCTGAGACGTCGCCAATGCCAATAGTCATCACTCCAGGGTCGATAATAGGGTTTTCTTTTTGTTCAAATTTGAAACTATTATTGCTATTATTGGACTAACCATCATCTTTTTATATCTTATATGATAATCATTAATGGATTCTGTAATACATTTTTTTGCCTGTTCTGTAACTTGTCCAGTTTGACCACATCTAATAAGTATGAACTGTTAGACCACCCATTGCTGTTAATATATGGTCCAGTAGACAGCATGCTACAGTGTAAAGTAACGGTCTCAATGTCAGCACCCTTCAGTTCTACGGAAATCTTTATTTGGCATTATATTGTTATAAGGAAAAACTTACTTTTCAAAACAAAACGTAACTATCTCTGCATAACACTTTATTTCAAAGGTGGAAAATACTAATAAAAAAATTGGTGGGATGTATGCGTTTGAAATTATGATCAAAGTGTAACTGATTAATTCTCAACTATACGAAATCATAAATTCAGAGACAAATCAGAGATAATTTGTTAGTAAAGAATGAAGTCATATTCAGATAAGAAAATTGAACAGTTGAACCAGTTAGAAGGATAGATGGATTAAAAAGCTATTCTAATTGACGTAAAGAAGGAAAAAAGAATATTATATATATGTGTGTGTATACATATATATTTATAAATATATATATAGATGTGTATGTAAGTATGTGTGTGAGTATGTGTGAATACATACATATAATTATATTAGGAAGTGCGCTAAGAATGCGCTTTTGTAGTCTTATAGAAATAAATAAATAATTAAATAAATATATAACTTTCTGCAATCTACCATTTGTATGCTGACATGTTTGACAAATTACGCACACAAATATGTTGACATCGCTTCCAAGAAAAAAAAAGAAAGAAAAAAGAACGAAAATCAATTTGCAGATAATACTAGTAATAAAATAAAACAAATAAGTTTTGTAGTAGCTGACAATTACATTATGTCTTGAAGGAAATACTTTTGCATTTGCAGAAATGCAGCTAGTAAAAAAAGTGTGCATAACTGCATATTTACAATTAAACTGCAATATCAAAAAAGAATGAAACTTATTGCATTTTTAAGAACATCAGTCATTGGACCATGACGAAAGTGGGGCATGCACTTTATGGGTCTTACTCGATTATTTCGAACCCAGTAATTGCTAGGCACTTAACTTGACAGCCAAAGGCGATCTGGGCAGGTAATCAACTAATTAACGCAAGGTACTTTTATTCAATGCCCTGATTATGTTATCACATGACTATGCATGTAGGCAAGCACGCATATACCTATATGCATGTGTGTGTGTGTGTGAGAGAGAGAGAGAGAGAGAGAGAGAGAGATTGAGAGAGAGAGAGATTGAGAGAGAGAGAGATTGAGAGAGAGATTGAGAGAGAGATGGAAGTATTGCTGTTTCTATTTCTTAAATAGCTTACAATAGATATAACAGAAGAAAATTGGCAAAAGTCTGCACTTCGGATTGAACCTGCTACCACGTGTTTACTGTGTGGACGTCTAATCAACATGGTTATATGAACAACTCCCGTTATACCGACATGCCAAATGTAAAAATATTTGCTTTCCCATAAAGATCAGAAGCGTAATATGTAATCGTACTTTATACCGCAAGTTATATTCGTTTATATGTTAGATGAGACGGTTTGACAAAAACATATGTAGTTGCCATTTCTACATTACATATTTCTCATTATATTCATTGTAAATACAACGAAGAGAATAGAGCCATTAATCGATTTGATGTTATCCGATTAATTCCATCTAATAGCTCATGAATTGCAAGAAACTTCAGTGACATATCTCTTTCTTCTGCTAAATATTGCGTGTAGTTTGGTCATTTCTGTGGAATACGAAAATCAGGTTATGTGAACACAATCCTGCACCAAGCTGACTCTTTTAAACATCAGAGATAAATTAACAATAATTTCATTTTCTTGTTCATACATACATTATACAGCAATGTGATATAAAGGAATTTCAGGATATATAACATCTACATCTGTAGGGTGACGGACTCGATGAGAATGTGTTAGGAAAAAAGGCAAAAATGTTTAACATTAATACTCATGTTTTGATCATTATGTTTGGTTCTCGTTGTATTGCAGCGTCCCTCTGCGAGAAGGCGTATGATGCTCCAAGTTTGCTTTTTTTGGGGGGGGATCGTCTTCACGTCTTAAGAATACTAACTACGAAGTATGGTAGGTACACATTCCTTTACGCCATACCCCAATCGATGAAGCATACATCGTGCCCCATTTCGGTCAGAACTTTCTTTAACTGCTTTTTTGAGAGCATATAAAAGCTCCCTTCGATTCTCGAGGAGCAGGAGTATGCTTATTTCACCCTAGACCTTTATTCGATGAAATCTTCGGTCGATGAGGCACAACATTTTAAAACATACCTCTAGACGCATGTCTTTTTTTCTTCTGGGAACTAATCCATCTCCAGTGTTTTAAGTAGAAAAGTGTAGTGCCGTTTTGGTTCTCCCTAAGGGATTCTATTGTTACAGTTGCATTGGTTGGTGCTGTAACCGTAAACGTTTTTCATAGTATTGTTCAGAGTGTAAATATCTTTTTATTCCCTCAAGGTAAACAGGGTGGACACTCACAATTTTCAAAGGCCCGTATTAAATGCTTTGAAAGCCCCTCTCCACTATATATGTTTTCCTAAAGTAAATATAAACAGATCACAGGGATGTCTTTGTCACGTCGACTCACTGCAAACAGTGATAACAATAAACAACGAGGAAAATACTTTAGTGTTCATAATGGCCGATATATATACTATACAAAACGCGTCATGCATTTTCTAAGTACGCTGTGATGAATCGGCCAAAAATACGTGCGTGTGTTTAGTCTATTTATCATATTTGAAAAGGAGACATATACAAAAACATACCTGGGACGTAGAGTAGAATATAAATAGCGAAAACTATGCAAGCAAACATTCTACAGAGACTACTATTAATACCAATGACACCAGTTAAGACAACTGACAAGTCTGCAGCTCCTCCTTAACGATACACAAAGGAAAACAGAATAAATCGACAATTCTTCAAATCAGCAGCAATCCAAACAACAAAACATTATTGTAGATACATAAATACTTATGCAGAGGCATCATACACATACACTCATACACACATACACACATACATAGATGCATATATACACTCACACACACACACACATATATATATATATTACATACATTCATACATCCATCCATACATACATGCATACATGCATACGCATATTTTTGCCTTCAAGAACATTGTTTAGACAGCGTTTGCGGATAAAACTTCGACTTCAGCTGCAGAAACGACTCGGCAACAATGGCGACGCCGGAGACAATGATTAGGAGGAGAGGAGGAATGCTGGGATTGATTTTGTTGGAGTGGAACACACGACGAGAGGTTTGGTTATGGTAATGATGATGACTGCGATGATGGCGGTGATGAGGATGATGGTTATGATCATGGCAATGGTAATTATGCTGATAGCGGGGGTGATGCTGATGTTGGTGTTGTTGTCACTACGAAAACGACGAAAGCGATAAATTCTGCCTTCATATGTTTCTATCTACAAACATCAGGGATAATTAAACCCAATAAAGTACGGCTGTTGTATAGAACCATACATTCTACTTAGATATGACCAAATGGAGAATAACAGACGATGGATAATTGTCAGCTTATATATATATATATATATATATATATATATATATATATATATATATATATATATATATATATATATATATATATATTTATACATACAAACATATATATATATAGTGTGTGTATGCATGTTTGCGTGTGCACATACTTATATATACATATGTGCCTCTGTGTGTGTGTATATATATATATATACATATATATATATATATAATATATATATATATATATATATATATATATACACGCACACACGTATTTCTGAATTACCTTCAGCGGGCGATATCTGGACTGGTTATGATCAGGCAGCTGGATCTCTTGTGACAATCGTTGAAATGAAAATGAAAATCGTCCTTTCTTTGTATGCATCTCATCATTGAGAGCAAGTACAGATCAGACCTATGACGAGAGGCATTCAAGCCATGGCTGTGTCACTTGTCTAGGAAGAGGCAGTGTGTCCATGATGACATTATAGAAGGGATTATTTAATTTTTCAGTGATATTGTCTACTAAATTACACAAATAATCTCCGTAAACTGAATTTCTTCAATTGATCATATGTGAGACTGCATCGTATATTCAATCAGTGTATTTCAATCTCCCTTGAGATATCCATAATATTATGAATGTTCTCAACATTTCGTAATCATGAGCACTGCATTCCTTCTGTTTATTAATCGCTTTTATCTTGCCGACTGAATAAATATACTTCAGTGAAGAGGTTAAATGGGGCAGAAACACATCCGTTTCTATCACCAGATACATATGACCAAAGTAAACACACCAGTCTTCCCTGTGAATATTATATGCTGTCCACAAATTCCGATCAAATAATGTTATTGGTGATATAAACACATGGAGGGAGTAATGGATAATGCCTGTATAATCAAAGGCGAATGAAAACTTTTGGTTCACATATGAAATCCATATTTGTATTTAAATATCACAAGACACATAGTTGTGCTTCAAGAAATTTACAAGAGTAATAGTGATTTCAAATTTTGGCATAATGCCATCAATTTAGAGGCTGGGAGGGAGTTGATTGCATTGATACAACTGTATAACTCCTACTTATTTCATCGACCCCGAGGGGATGAAAGGCAAAGGCGACATCAGCAGAATTTGAACTCAGAACATAAGGGCGGACGAAATACCGCTAAGCATTTTGGTCAGCGTGCTGACAATTCTGCATTTAGTGAAGAAAAGTTACAGAAGTAATATTACTATTAATAATAATAATAATAATAATAATAAGGATAGTACTTTCTATTGTAGACACAAAGCCTAAAGTTTTGTGGGAGGGAGTTAGACGATTCTGTCGACCCTAGTGCTCAAATGCTGCTTATTTTAGTGATCCCGAAAGGATAAAAGGCAAAGCTGACCACGAAGGAATTTGAACCCAGAGCGGAGACAGCCGGAATAAATGAGCAATCTTTTCAGTGCACTGATGATTCTGCCACTAAAATAGATGCTCATTGCAGACTAAGAAACTACTACTTGGTCGCTGTAAATGCTAGGTATAGCAGCCGAATATCCCTCAAATTACACTCTACAGCATTAAAGGGAGGCGACGCATTGGATAATGTTGTCATGGAAACAAGTGAAATACCTTTGATCCTAGGTCTGTTCAATCACGGTGAACTTAGAGCTGATACATAACAACAGCAGCAACGAGAAGAACAGCCAAAATGGCAGCCTCCTCTGTGCGGTCGTTTTAGCTGCTACAAACAATAGTCAAGTCTTTCGTTACACTCTACCATCTTAAAATGAGAATGACATTGATTGATATTGTCCGAGATATACAGAAACATGAATTGGTCAAGGTTAGTCTACTTTCGGTCATAGCTCTGATCAATCAATGCTGACCTGGCGCTGAACACTACGAAAAAACAACAACAACAAAAACAACGATGTCAACAACAACAGCAACAACAACAACTTGAAGCATTATAACTGAGAATGGTAATGCGTAGTTGCATGACCTGCTGAAAGAGTAGCCAATTCTCCGCCAAATTACAACCTACTTTCTTTAAACAACGAAAAGAAATAGAATAATTAAATAAAAGAGACTTCGGATAATGTGGTGCCAGGATCCTTTTGCAAATAAAGAAATGATCGACTGAATGAGGCCGGAATGTCTTTGAACACAGTGTTTTTCAATGAAGGCATTCTAGGACCAAATCCATAAGGAAACAATACCTGCACAACTACCACGATGACGACCATTAACACCACACCTAACAACAACACACCAAACAGCAACAACTACAACAACATAAGCAATGAAACAGCAACAAACAAATGGAGTCCTTAAATTAATTAAATTGTGTGACGCTCAGATGTTACTTTATCGGTGTTTTTCTATGATTCTGTCTCTTCGTGTGTTCTTCTGTGGGAGAACTTGTTCTGTTCGACATGCGCGTACATACTTGTCCTATGACAGACCTGTTTTCAACAGAACTGGAGGGTGACATTTCCTCACTAAATGCAAAGATAATCTGAGTGACGTGAGATCTTGTAGTTTGCCCTGTTACATATGCAAGAGCCAAGACCTGACAGCATATGTTTTGTAGTTTGAATGCGGATTTATTCCCTGTGGTAATTTTCTCTCAAACATATTCATGTTTTGTACGCTTAACCAGGACATGTTAACCTATATATGATTCCAATCAATAGCGTGTGTGTCGCAGAAAAATCAACTTTATGCGTAAACTATAATTCATATCAACAATTTCGTTAATGATAGCTCGCTTCATGTAGCAGATGGGTTCTGCATTGAAAAAAATGAACTCTTAATCAACCAACTTGAATGCGTATACGCAACATTGTGTTACCGTGAAGAATGCAAGAATAGAAGAATGCATTTCGTTTCAAGCATGCGCACACACCGTGCCCTGCTTTACAGTGTCAATACATAATTAGATATGCATGTGTGTGTGTGTGTGTGTACAGACATAGCTTGATAAATATACGTAAATAAACATGTATTGAACAAATGATAATAAACATATTATACATATATGCCCATATACATATACATAGAAACACATCACACATATATATATATACATACATGTATATATGCACGTACATATAAATATATGTGTGTGCTTGTAAACACTTGTGGATACACAATACTCATATACAAATATGAATACGCATATGTGTGTGCGCGTGTGTGTGTATGCACCTCTAATATATAAAAGTATGTGTAGACATTTGTATGTGTGTATGAGTGCTTGTACGTGTGTTCGTATATAAATATGTATTTTCATATAAATAACAATGAGACAAATATCTGTACGATGTCTACACACACACACATATACATATCACCCACTTACATAAAATAGATATATTAATATATATATGTGTGTGTGTCTGTGTGTGCGTACGTGTGTGTCTGTGTTTATATATGTATATATATACGTATACATATATGTATATGCGTGTATACATTACGCACGCACACAGACTCACAAGTAAATTCACACAAACACCGACACAAAAGAACACAAACACATACACACCTACATGAATATATGAGTACACACACACATGCGCACATATACATGCACATATATATACATATACATACATACACACATATATATATATACATAACACACATATACACATATAATATACATGCGTACATACATATATAGATACCTACATAAATACATACATACTTACCTACATACATACATACGTCCATACATATATGCATACATAAATACATACATACATGCTTACATACATACACACACACATACATACATACGTACATACATACAATCATACATACATACTTACATACATATTTACATACATACATACATACATACGCACATACATACTTACATACACACATACATACATACATACATACATACACACATACATACATACAAACATACATTCCTATATACAATGTAGCAGCTATCAGTAAGTAAATTGTATAGCTTTCAAGAAATCAATAATAATCTTAATTTTTTTCTTGCATGGTAAATTCAGCGTGCATTACTTAGGAATTGATACGTTTATTGCAGCTGATTTTGATGTTACATTTGAAGAGGAATTCTTCAGTTGACTATTTATACGCAATGCAGCATTTTTATTGTCGGGCATGGAATCGTCTCCCATTCAGGTTCTGGCAGCTGACGATCCACACCGAATATACAAGAGAACCACGTTGCTTCTCTTATATTTACCTATGCCTATCTCACTGTATTTTCTATTATTATATGCTATCCATATCATTCTCAATTGCACTCTGCCTTTGTGTATACGCACACAACACCCGCACACACTCACATACACATATACACACGCTAGATACACATATACACACACGCTAGATACACATATACGAGTGTGTGTGTGCTACATATTTATGTACATATTTGTGTACGTGTATATATGCATATGTATATGTATGTATATATATATATGTAGATGCATGTATATATCTGTATGTATATATACACACACACACACACACACACACACACACATATATATATATATATATATATATATATATATATGCATACATACATACATATGCACGTATCTATGCATATTTATAAAAATATCCATATCTATGCATCTCTCATTGTTGGTTATACTTATATTTATTTATATGTATGCATAAATGTATTGATGTGTGTGCCTGTGCGCGCGTATATATATATATATTTTTTTTTTCTTCTTCATATCGAGGCATGTATATAAGGTTTGGCTAGTCATTTCTTTACTTGTTATTGCTGTTACTGAGGGTATTTCTTGTTTCCATTTGTACCGTCGGGGTTATGAGCCAGGCATGTCCTGGCTTTGTTAGTACAGAAAGTTGTTTCTCTTGTGCTTTGATGTTCACAAAAGTGTTTGAGTAAAGGTTTATGTCCATATGTCTTTTATTATATATTATGAGGATGGTTATGGTGTAGGTGGAAGGAGAGAGTTGGATGGATAATTAACAAGTTTCGCTGTTAGAAAAGATTGTTGGTTTAAAGTGTTTTAATGTTTTTAAGATGTTGTGATTGCATGAAAAGACTAGTTCGGAGTTTCGGTTCAGGATTTGGTCTGTGCATGTTAGAATGTGGTAGGATTCAATTTTACAAAGGTCACACGGTTAGTTATAACGATGGTACGGCTGTGCGTTTGTGAGAGCTTAAATACTGGACATTGCATCTTTGACATTTACATTATCAAAGCAAAAGTATCAAACCCAATAAAACCAACAGCAACAAAAATACTTTCACATCCGGGCATACCAAACATTTGAGAAACACCTACAGGCTTATTTACGAATTTCTACATACATGAATAAATTCTATACAGTAACATAACCCCAAATTTAATCAATTAAAAGTTTAACAAAATACTTCTCCATAACAACAAACCATAAAAATTACTGCCTCGTTGAACCTCACATACACAAAGAAGATTTTAACTCAAAAGAGACTCTAAAACGGATAAGATTAACCCCAATGCATCGCAGTCAGACGATGGCTTTGGCTTGGCGAAACTCCGAAGTCACAGTCAATAACATTCTCGTTTAAGAATAATATGTATCTGTGTGTGTGTGTAAGTGTGTTTGACAATAATTTATAACCTTTCAAGAGGACGTGAAATGATTATTTTTTTGTGGGTGGCTGGGGGGAACAGGTAATAGATTTGAAGCACATAAAGAAACGATAACATGTAAATATTGGGTTGAAAATCCGTCTCAGCAAAAGTGGGTTCGCATCCAACTGGCGGACTTTGAATTTTTCTATGCAAAATACATTTCAACCCAATATTTACATGCTATTATTTAAGGCCTTATTAGGAAAAGATATCCACTTTCAGAAACAAAAAGGATATATATATATATATATATATTATATATATATATATGCTTTCGTGCACGGTGATCGTCATAAGCATTAAGCTTATATAAAAATACCATATATATATATACATATATATATATATAATATATATATATATATATATATACACGCACATATATATATATTCATATATATATACATATATATATATATATATATATATATATTATATATATATATATATATATATATATATATATACATACACATATAATACATACAGACGTGTCTCTGTTTGTTTGCATGTATATATACGTGCCTGTATGTGTATGTGCGAGTGTGTGTGTCTGTGTGTGTATCTTGCATTGCAATCTGTCAGACTTTATTGTGTATGGCTTCAATACGAAAGAACATTCAGTAACATTGACATTACAGAAATCAATGGTTCTGAACTGCATAGATGGCTGCCCACAAAACAAAGACAAATGGATTTGTTATTCTGAATGCAATACTCTGTCACGAAAAAACAAAAGTGCATTAGTAAACAATCTAAATCTCTGACAATGACTCCCTGATCTAATATTCTATACTGCAGAACGCATAAAAGAGACACAAGCTGTTCTGCTGCTAATTCTACAACTGGAACAATATTAAGGTTTGAATACTGAACTTCGTTATGCACTAATGAATAAATAAAACAAGAGACAGCCAGATACGACTGTCAAAGATCTCATTTGTTGACAATGTAGTAAAATATAATTATAACAACAGTCATTCCTTCAGAGAAAGTTATTTGAACTTGTTTTTTATCTAAAGAAATCCTGACTGCAACAACGGCTCACGTCGAACGTTTAAGGCATCGCATTGAAACACGTCCTGTAACAACAATCTTCAAATTATAATCAAATAGATTAGATGGCCTCCAACAACACGAACTTTTTCTTTACGTTCAGTTTTATGAAGAAAAAGCGGCGCAAAGTCTATGTTATTTTTTTCTTGCCCTCCATGTTTGATAGTGTAATTCACAAAGCTTTGGTCGACCTAAACTAAGAAAAGTAGCAATGATATTAAACACGAAACGCGTGATTTGAAGGCGAAATTCTTAACAACACAAGCTGCATCCATTACATTATATAAAATAAACTCTACTTCAACAAGCTACAATAAGTATACAGCAAGGTACTCAGAATGAGTGCGACTTGAGAAAGGCTGTCAAACCAAATCTAACAACACATGTATACATGCCAATAAAATCATGTACAAAATCGTCACACATCTACCTATCTACCTACCTACTTATCTATCTATCTATCTATCTATCTATCTATCTATCTATCTATCTATCTATCTATCTATCTATCTATCTATCTATCTATCTATCTATCTATTATTACACACGCGCGCGCGCACACACACATTTTACTTGCTTCCTGCTGAGTGAAAATTTGTAATAATGGCAACAGGAGTTTGTATTTAGTCGCAGCTGCATTTTAACCCAAAGTCAGCTCTGAACATGATTCAAGGAACATTTGGCTGCAATTTCTTGAAGATCGAGCGGTCGCATACAGGCTCCCTCGCGTTCATTCGAAAGAGTGTTTGTCTAAGTGAAATATGTCGTTTACTAGCACCGAATTATTAAATTGAAATATAGGAAAGTCAAGACCACCCAACTTTAGAATATGAAATACAGCACGATATTAATAAGATATTAAAATATTGTTCAAAGTAAAAGAGAAATAAAAAATCGAAGAAAACTTATTAAATTATAGCTTATATTCTATATACAATATCATCTCGTCTATCAACTCTTCTCTTTTATTTTATTTTTTTTACTGGTTCCAGCCTGTGGGCTGTGGCCATGCTGGGTCATATCATATTGAAATATTGAAGTCACGTAACCGAAGTAAACAAAATAGCTGATTGTTAAACATAATTATAATATAACCAATAAAACATTAAAAACAAAATTTATATAAATATATGTGTGTAAGTATGTATACATGTGTATATATATGTTTGTGTGCGTGTGCGCGTATATATATACGTATATTATTCATAGATAAATAAATACGTATGTATATAAACTATATAAACACAAATTCTCTCTCTATATATATATATATACACACACACGTGTGTGTGTGTGTGTGTCTAATCTGTCAGTGGTTGCAGTCGTGGGTCCTCGGCTCTAGAGCTGCAAAGTCTTCATGTGTTTATTCAATCTTATCACTCCGCCCACATTATTTCAGTTTAGTTCTTAGTTGTATCCACATGTATTTGTCGGACCACTAAATTACAGCATCTAAATGGACATGACTTCAAAATCACGGACACACATTACACTTATACATGCACACTAACCTAACTACACTTATATAGATGCCTGTATACTTGTTTTTATGAATACAACAGGCTTCTATAAATTTTCTATATACCAAATTCTCTCACAGCGTTTATGTTCGATATCTGGTGTTCTAGAAACAGTATATGTAGGTTTAATTCTGTACTTCGGTATTAAGAAGCATTCTTCTAAACTACGGCAACATCCTAAACTTCAAAACCATAAGAAATAAATTGGCTGCTGAAGAACGGTGTAGTAATGTAGCGTTCAGAGATAAATAATTCGTCTGAACCCATTAATGAAATGTTTTTGCTTATTTGTTTTATGTGTGTAAAGATTGATTACTGCAACTGTTCTTAGTGGTATGTACCATTTCTAGAATGTATCAACATGGTGGTCACTGTTGGAACGCATTTGATATTAGGTAGGCTCGATCATGAATTACATGAATTCAAACAACTTTTAAAACAATTGACTTATCCGTGATAGTTAAACTGCTTTACAAAATACACGCTATTACAGTAGGGTATATTTTTACACTCGCGTTGACAAAATTTAAGCCTGTCATTAAACTGGTTTCAAAATTTAGCAAAAAGCTCGCAATTTCAGGAAAAGGGTAAGTTAATTACATCGACCCCAGCGCTCAACTGGTACTAATTTTATAGACGCCGGGTTATGAAACGCAAAGTCAACCACGGGAGAATTTCAACTCGAAACGTAAAGACAGATTCTGCCAGCTCACCACCTTTGAGCTTATCATTGTATTGACTTCTAACAAAAGAGCACAAGGGCACAATCAGAAATATTTGGTGCTGATGGTGGTGGTGGTGGGGTGTTGTAGATTACAATCCATTAGATTGAGCATTGTATTTAACAGGTACTTAATTTTAACCCACCTTTCCAAAGGGAAATGAAAGGTACAGACTGTGTCAGCGAGATCTGAACTCTGGACGTAGGAGGTGCTTCAACTTAATAAACGCAAGGTAATTTCTTCGACACTCTAACGATTTTGCCATTTCACCACCTTATCGCTTTCATTAAATGGAAAATATTAATGAAATTTTGTTTGCTTCTCTTTTTTTGTATATTTTAATATAAATTTACAGCGACTCATATTTGATAGGATAGGATATATTCACACATATCTCGCCACATACACACATACACACACTTAAAAATGATGAGTTTATATTGATCGAAATCTTTATTATATTGACACTGTTTAATGTAAGCTGCCAATAAAAATCAAAAAGTAACGATATGAAGACAAACAAGACTTCAGTTTAGACACCACACCATCCCACTTGCGCTCTCTTTCTGCCTCCCTCTTTCTAAAGAATAATTAGTAGTTTATATTTTTGCTTTTCCTCATTTGAATATAAGTTCCACATCAAATGCATTTTAGTGTTTGTTTTTTTATTATTATTTATTTATTTATTGTTCATGTTGGTGTTGATGTTCTTATTACTACGCGACTGGAAATGACTTTGATATCTAATAGTCATTAGTTTACTTGAAACAAACCGCTAAGAAAACTTCAGTAAGCAAACACATCCACATATATCCATATATTCATATGAATGCAAACATTAATAAATATATCAATTATAAATATATTAAACCATGCATGTACACACACACACAGATGCACACATAGGAAACACGTGCATATATACACACATGTGTACTGCATATGTGTGAGCATGTACATACATACATATATTGCAAAAAAAACAAACACATATATAAATGTATGTGAATGTATTTATATATATACATAAATGTGTGTATGTATATATATTTATATATAAATACATTCATATACATTTATATGTGTGTTTGTATTTTTTGCATTATATGTATGTATGTACATGCTCACACACATATGCAGTGTACATGTGTGTATATATGCACGTGTTTCCTATGTGTGCATGTGTGTGTGTGTTCATATGAATATATGGATATATGTGGATGTGTTTGCTTACTGAAGTTTTCTTAGCGGTTTGTTTCAAGTAAACTAATGACTGTCTATCTCTCTCTCTCTCTCTCTCTTCATATATATATATATATGAAGAGAGAGAGAGAGATAGATAGACAGACAGATAGACAGACAGACAGACAGACAGATAGACAGACAGACAGACAGACAGACAAACAGACAGACAAATAGACAGACAGACAGACATATTGATAGATAGATAGATAGATAGATAGATAGATAGATAGATAGATAGATAGATAGATAGATAGATAGATAGATAGATAGATATGTTCTGTTTTCGTAATATGATGAGAAACTTGTTGGGAGTGAAATGCCATTGAGGTATATAATAAGGAATGCTATAATATATTATGGGTTGTCAAGAACATATTCATGCGATACAGACAATATGTATAATTTTATACTATTGTACACACACACACACACACACACACACACACACACACGCACACACACACACACAGAATCAGTTTGTTCTTGTGTGTATGTATATGTGTGTGTGCTTATGTGTGTGTATGTGTGTGTGTGTGTAAGTATGTACAATCTTCTATGAGTGTCGAAATTATATTTTACTAATTACTTTCTTCTGTCTAACTGCGGAATATGCTCATTAATGTTTAATGAGGATTTAGTCCCAGGGGTAATAAAGGGGGACGCGTCAGAAACCAAAAGGAATTGTAATGGAGATGTAGACGTGGAGAGAGAGCGAGTCTGATTTGCAACAGCGAACTTATTTTGGTCTTGCTTGACTTCCTCAGCCAAGTAGAGTTTCAATCGGTCATTGTTACGATTACAGAATGAGTAATGATCTTTCTTTCTTATTTGTGAAGAACATTCTCTGATTATGAAAATATAAAATGTTGGCATTTGTACAGTATGATTAGAACATTAAAGCAAGAGGGTTCCGGCTGGAATTACTTTGATTACAGAGCTGTTCAATGAAGGCTGACTTAGAACGAAACAATAACTCGCTGTTACTAAACAATAACTCTTATTGTTACAGTTATAAGCTAAGGAGGAACGTGCTTCATGGTACTACAATCCATCATTGAATCGCCAACCAAAGACAACCTCAATAAACCAAAATTCATTCAAAACCGTGCTGTGGGGTCTTAAAGAGAAGGACACATCTGGTAATATATTTCCAAATGCACTATTCTTTAAAGGTACCAACACTGCTGGAATGAATTTCGAAGTAGATATTCTTGATCATGAATTCAACAGATTTCAACAACAGCCTTTGATTAATCCATGATAAATAAACTACTTTACAAACGTGTGTGGCACTCATGGGCAAATGGCAGCGCGCTTGACTTCCTGAATGACATACTTAGCGAAACATTACCTCGGAATATTATTAGTCGTGCGGAGTACTTGATGAGGAGCGTAGCCTCATGTGGTCCACTTCTCGAAATAGGTTGGCAATGTTTCCAAAATACAAAATACAAATGATTATTAAAAGATAGCTTTAAACATATTAGTTGTTGTTATTGTTGTATAGACCCTAGTCTCCTCTCATTCATCCTACCTGTGCTGCCATGAACTCATACTGTAATCGTTACGTGTGTGTTTACAGTATAATGTATCGTTATTTATATTATCTTGTATACATATGGCACCTTCACGTTTTAGAAAAATCTAACATTTCATTTCAAGGAAATTAGGCTTGTATTTCTATCAGATCAAGTAAACATGTTATAGCAATCTCATTAAACTGTTATTGCATGCAGTTTAAATCTAGGTCAAACCTGATCTATTGGACCTAATCGAACGTAGGCCTTTCAGCCATGATCATCCTGTTTCCAAGACTAATTTTTTTCTATTATCATGGGACTGCTGTATATGGTGAGGGTAAATTGGCTGATATTTCTAGCCAGTCCTTTGCCCATTTGAAAAACATCAAGGTTTTGTCTTTCGTCTTCATGGAACTAGAGCAGGATTTCAGAGTGCATTGGCTTCTATTTCTAGCCATTTCATTGCTCTCATTAAGACCCGCTTGGTCTGTTGTATGCAGTTTATACCCGAATTGGCAATGAACTTATTTCTTTACTACCCACAAGGAGCTAAACACAGAGGGGACAAGCAAGGACAGACAAACGGATTAAGTCGATTACATCGACCCCAGTGCGTAACTGGTACTTAATTTATCGACCCCGAAAGGATGAAAGGCAAAGTCGACCTCGGCGGAGTTTGAACTCAGAACATAACAGCAGACGAAATACCGCTACGCATTTCGCCCGGTGTGCTAACGTTTCTGCTCGCTCGCCGCCTTACGAATTGGCAATGAACTAGCAGGCCTATCAACAAACGCTTTCCATTCGTGATCATCTAGTCCTTCTGGTTCTTTTTAATGTTATGTGAATCTTTATCTCGGAAACGTATATCTAATGCACACTTATATTCATGAAAATAGTGCGTGATTTGAGTGTTGATTGGCTGCTATTTCAACATGTAGAGCAAATGTGTCGAGGTTCTCTCTTTTTTACGCGGTTGCGTTAGTGGTGATGGTGGTGATGATGGTTTTAATGGAAACATTCGATTATTTTATGCAAATACAACCTCAAACTGGTTACTAGATTTCATTCCTTCTAAACATCAACTTTTCCCAAATGTTTGTAAGGAGACCACATTGTTTAATTAGGCTCTTAATTGAATAAAAGAACAAGTAAACAGGCACCGATAATTAAATAATCTAATATACTCGCTAATCGACTTATATACATAAATAAATATATACAAAAGTGTATTCTGTACAATTAGTTGAAACAGTAAAACAGAAATCGAAAGCCGTGCACTTGCCTTTTATTTTTATTGCCAAATAAAGAATGTTTATCGAATAAATGACAGAATACGTCGCAAGGTAATGAAAGGAAAATATCAGTCACAAACCTATACGCACACATACGCACACGCGCTCGCACGCACACACACATACACACACGAAAATAAACAAATGTAAAAAAATGTAAACTCGATCAATAGACATGCATCTATGGCGTTTACGCATGTATATATACACATGTATATATACATATATGTATATATATATATATATATATATACATATATGTATATATGTGTGTTTATACATATATACATGTATATACATATATGCGTGTGTATGAACGTATGTGAGTCATTGGTGTATGTGTGTAGGTGTACAACATACAAAAACTCATTCAAATCTGCGTCTGTCTCTATTTATCTATCTACATGTGCGTATATATACATACATATATATATGTATCTATATACATATATACACACACAAACACACACATATACACACACACATAATTATACTAGCATATACATGCATGCTAATATCTATGTATGATTATATGCACACTCACGTTACATAGGAGCACACATAGAGATCACGTTTAAATACACGCTATGTAATAAGTTGTGAAACACGAATCGTAATTAGTAAAGGGAACCCCTGGCCCGCCTGGCCCTTTTTCTTTTTTACTTATACGTGCACACAGACTGGCTACTGTGTGCACCTCATATGTATTCAATGGACGGAGAGATAGTGAACATGAACATTTGTACTTTATTCAATACTAAGTCGCAGAAAATATGTACAGAACCTCTTACGATATTCTCATATTGACGCTTCGGATGTGGACCACTTGTTTTTACGAGTTTCTGTTTAGGTTTAAGTATAAAATCGATGTTAACTGATGTTTCTTTTGATCCGTACAATGAGCCTTTTCTTTTTATTTATTTTTTTCCTCAATGAAGCGTTATGCTTGTTTAGATCCGCTCAAGAAGTTCTTTTCTGATTGCAGATAATACCCTCAAACCCATTATCCTTGTTGCTTATTTTGATTCTAATCACCTTATTTCGAAATTGTATGGATTTTGGTGCCTCAACTTAAGTACCATATTCATCTGAATCTATATATATATATATTTATATATATATTTATATATATATATATATATATATATATATATATATATATATATATATATATATATATATATATATATATATATATATATATATATAAAATATTATTAGAGACAAAACCACTATTTTGCAAAACAAACAAGGAAAGACTTAATCAATACATAAAATTTTAATAAATAGTCAAAAAAACCGCCACTACAATCGTTTCTTGTCTTGATCGACAATCTTCAGGTGGACTTCCAATAAGTCAATTTCAAATTATGACTTCATAATTTGAAATTGACTTATTGGAAGTCCACCTGAAGATTGTCGATCAAGACAAGAAACGATTGTAGTGGCGGTTTTTTTGACTATTTATTAAAATTTTATGTATTGATTAAGTCTTTCCTTGTTTGTTTTGCAAAATAGTGGTTTTGTCTCTAATAATATTTTATAATATTTTACTATTAAATTGGATTTAATCCTAAATCTGATTTTTTCCCTGTAAATTTGGATTTATTCCCTAATATTTATTATTTATATATATATATATATATTTCACGGCTGCCGTAGAGACTGCACGTATCCCATCTGTCTCTCTAATCTATCCTTCCTCTTGTCAAAAAGAATATTTCTCCATTGTTCGCTATTTTACTTTCGTCTGGTCTAACTAGCCTCCATGTTTGTTTTCGTTCGGTTTATTTGTATGTCGCCACTGTCCTGTTTCGTTACCAACTTTGACCCTACGAGAGCAACTGTCCTTCGAAGACTCATATTGATATTCAGTGCTCCAAATGAGGAGTAGATGGACAGGCGACAAATAATGAAGGGTCGATCTTTATGTTACTTGTCCTGTTTCCCATTTGTTTCTCTCGTTATTTATATATTCAACTCCTTTGTTTTCGTATTTCATGTTGTTCACGGTTTGTGATGCGTGGTAACAAGCTTCATTGCCAACCATATGCTTCCGGGTTCAGTCCCACTGCGCGGCAACTCGAGCCGACCAAAGCCTTGTGAGTGGTTTTGGTAGACGGAATCTGAAAGAGACCCGTCTGTCTGTCTTCCTGCCTGTCTGCCAGTCTGCCTTTGATGAAACATTACAGTTTCTCCTTAGGCTAACTTTTGAATAGTAAATGTTTCCACATTCTTTAAGAAAATGGAGCTACTAGCAGCGAACAATATGCTGCTGCAATGTAGTTTACATGAATCATCAATTCTTAAAACGAGAGAATGCAAAAAACTGTTTACTTGTCCATTGAGGAAAGTAGGTAAATTAGTTTGTAGCAAAGTTATCCGAAAGCCGTCTTTGCTCCCGTTCACCCAAGCTAAAATGCTTCAAACCCTTTACTGCATGCCGTCTCATACATGTTACATAACAATTTTCACATCATTAAAAGTGCTGTGATTTCTTCATTTCAGTAGGTGTTGTGTTATTTTTTCATCGATTTCATAACTTCCACTAACAGACTTGTATTCTGGCAACCATTTTAACCATAAATGTAAAAGTTAAGTAAATACGTTCTCTAACTTCACTCGGTACTCGCCACTTTCAACGGCTCTTCATTCTTATTATTTCTATCATAATTTTGTCGGAAGCAGCACGTAATTGAGTTGAAGGTTGTTTTTGTTCTTTTTTTTACTCACATTTTCACTTGTCTTAAATTGCAAAACACGTTTAAGCTAAATTGATAAACAAAATTGTCGAATGGTATTCCGTAAAGTCACGTATGTAAATAACACCGTTTTCTACAATACATGATCACAACATTTGACTTCAGTACACGACGATATGTATAAAGCATTCCCCACAACATATTTTTATAAATCATGGACTATAATTTCAATTTTTATTCGCCTTGGTTCGCAAAATAGAAAAACAATTCCGACATGTAAGCTACCTTCAAAAATGTTTACCGACTTCTGGTCTAAATAACTGAATGAGGAGTAGTGCTATTATATAGAAAACTGCACTAAAACAAAATTCTTTTTCTCATTGTATTTTTATATACCTTTATTTTTTACAAAGTTACAGCAACAAATTTCTCATTGAAAAATAGTCGTTACCGTAATGGATTATATTTGATTACATACTATACAATATTATATTATTTTCTATAATGTATGATATTATTTTATATTACATTATTTTATATTGTATTATATATAACAGTTTAAGACGTTTTATAGCTTTAATATCGTATATTTTTCCTCATAATTTTAAGCATTTTTTTCTAGATAAAAAGGTTGGCGTGTAAGATGCAGTAGTCTTAATTGCGTCGTACACGCTCACCTCTGTATAAAACATCTGCAAAGTCTTCACTATTCAGTATTGCAATCCTTTGGAACTTGTTATCTGTCCACGGTGTTGTTTTCCTTCAGCTGAATGTGTTGTTGTTCACTGGAAGGTCAACTCTTAATGGGAGAAGAGTATTACAAACATTCCCATTCTGATGGTCTCGTCTTTTTAAAGGTATATATAACTACCTTGTGGAAGATCTCTTTTTCTTTTTTTTAAGTTAAGGTGTAATTCGAGAAGAGATTCTGTAGCAGTTTTTAGCACGGCTAGCAATTGTATACATCTTAACTCTAATCCCCTCGAATATTGTGCGTGGGAACAACAACGTCTTGGAATATTCTAAGTCGAACTGCTCGCTTTCATTGTTGAAAGCGAGCAGTTCGTATCAGGTGGAATAATGATGGTGAGATATTATTTCCTTGCAATACACATTTGGTAGAGTGAGAACTGGAAATTTTCATCTGCAATAATTACTTGCAAATCAATATTTATAAAATCTCTTGAATGTTTTAAGATACAAAGTTTGAAATTCATAAAAGATCAACGCTACCAAACACGATCCAACGAAGAAAATTCCATGTGTTTGTTCAGATTGATAGAAACAGAAAACGAATTTCCTTCAAACCATACCTTCCCGCCAGAAATAAAGAATACATTATATAAAACAGTCGGTGTATGTTATCCTGGAGGCAAAGACGGGATGATCACGGATGGAGTGACTTGTCACAGATCTGGACGCCGAGGGAAACTTTGGAGTCTAAACGCAAATGAGTGAGTAACCTGAACTAATAGAAATGAAATCAAATACCCCTCAAACTTTATCCTACCACCTTAAAAAGATAACACGCTGGATAAAAAAAAGAACGATACGATATTGCTTAAAACACCTCGCATAGATATTATTTTAAAAGCACGTTTTTAAATCTTGATTTTACTTATTTTTATTTTAAAACATAGATTCATTTTGGCTGTACGTATTTAAAACATTTAGACATTTTATGTTATTGACTGTGTAAGGGTTAAAAGCTACAACAATAACGAAGGTCCCAGTAATCATTTTCAAACTCAACGTGCAGGGTCGTAGACTTATACTAATACTTCTAGATTATTTTCTTGGTTACGAACACTTTTCTTAAATCTATATTGCCGGTTGTTTTCGTAATCCAATTAATGTTAAAGTTAAAGATATTGAAGAAACAATTACTAGAAAAATAGTTTACTACCAGCAAGAAGTTCATAATTACATGAGAAGTATCGAGATAAACCACAGACGATAAAAACAAACGGACAGAGTTTATTGCTATATCCCTTGCAATTTAAAAGCAAATCTTAAGTACAATTTAATCCGTCGCCCAGTTTAGTTCGACCGCCTGACCTTTGGAAGTCTCTAGCGGAATTCACTCTATGGCAAAATTTCAGATCATGACTCCTTCCCCCACAACAGTCAAGGAGGCCCCGGAAATAGTCATGGAACTGCTTCTGATAATGTGTACTATTTATGGCTTCGATAGTAAAATTATTTAGCAAAGTGCTTGAAGATGTCAACACCCTAAATTAAACGAAGAATGAAATTTTAAATACAAAATATAATGTCAAAGTATCCATTACTATTCAAATGGTTCATATATGTTTATGCGACAAAATTCTTGTGTAATATGTTAATGATATATGTGTGAGAGTGCGTGTGCTTATGTATGTGAGTGTGTGCGTGTTTGTAGGCATATGTCTGTGCATGTGTGTGCATGTGTGTGTGTGTGTGTGTGTGTGTGTGTGTGTGTGTACATATAACGTTGTTGCAGGAATTTTGCTTATTTCAACAAAATTATATCCATAGAACTACGAAAATTGCAGCACTATGATACAGATGAATCAACATTTGATATATTTAATGCGATATCCACTTAACTTCCCCACACTCCACCATGAAACGTGGTTTTATATAAATTAAGCTTTAAACGTGGTTCTATCCACTTTACAGTAAATTTTGAATTGGTTTTATTTGTTGTTCGGAAGCGACTCAAATTTATCTTGCTTTCTCTCTCTTTCAGAGACGAAAGGAAGAGCTCTTTGCGTTATTTTCTTCAATTCCCACGGCAAGTTAACTCATCGAACACTTCCAGGAATGTTTCTCACTGATTTATTGTTGCCAGCACCGACCATCACGAGTTACCTGAAACAATGGACTTCACTTTTACGACTATTTTGGCTTCATTGCATTTCTTTGCAGTCTTTTTTTTCCAATCATGTTTGGGTTATGAGAAAGAATAACATTGCATTCTCTTTTTGTTTTGTTTTGTTTTCTTTCTGCTTATACTCGACTAAATACACTCCTAACATTTATAATATTAAGAAGGTAAAAAAACAAAAACGAAATGTAAGTCTGCTGTAGTATATCTAAAACTTAACCGAAGCCGGAATATAGAAACGGATATGAACAACCTATTTCATATAATAGTAATATAATAGTATTAAAAGTGATTGTTTTCGACATACAATAGGCTTTACTGAAATGTATAGAATGTAGACGTGTAAATGAAATTCAAGAATGCAATGTTAACAGCTTATTCTATTAATTGCATTTTATTGTCTCATCGTTTATTGCAACACAGTAACTATTGAAATTTCATTCTATGAAGACTGATTTCTTTACCATCTTTTTCTACCTCTTCCCTTTTTTCATTATTATTATCATTATATTATTATTATTATTATTATTATTATTATTATTATTATTATTATTATTATTATCATTATTATTATTAATATTATTATTATTATTATTATATTATTATTATTATTATTATTATTATTATTATTATTATTAATGATAATAATATTAAGGCGGTGAGTTGGAAAATCGTTAGCACACCGGACAAAATGCTTAGCGGCATTTCGTCCGACTTCACCTTCTGAGCTCAAATTCCGCCTGCTTTTCATCCTTTTGGGGTCGATAAAATAAGTACCAGATGAACACAGAGGTCAATGTAATCGACTCATCCCTTCCTCCCAAATTGCTGCCTTTGTGGAAAAAGAAATGAAACCATTATTATTGTCATTAAGTTGGCAAAATCGTAAGCACATAAAAAAAGCGATTAAGAGCATTTCTTCTGGCCTTTTATGTTCTGAGTTCAAATCTCAGCGTGGTCAACATTGACATTCCTCTTGGCAGAGTTGATAAAATAAAGCACTTCGGGAATATAAGAAACATAGTCAGAAGTATGAAGGACTTCGGAATTTGGCTTGTCATCACCTTTGCGCAACGGTTAAGTATGTGACAGACACAGAGGTACACCCAACAACATGTGATGGAGTGTGTATACTTGGGTCTTCAGGTTTGGTGAGCACTAAGTCTATAATGCTACTCCAGAGATGTATTTCGCTGAACGGAGAAGTCCACTTCATTGGTGGTGCTGTGTAGAAGGTTCAGTTTCGACATGTGTGGAAGTTAAAACTACTTGAAGGCCTTGTTCTCAGAAGAGAGACAAGCATATATAAGAAGGTGACAGACAGCAGCAGAAGCTGTGAAAGTACTAAGAATATCAGGCTCAAGAGGTAAAGGCCATGATTACATTTGTCTCTGATTTCTATCGGATGTTCTGTGAAGGCGTAAAGGAAGTCACTTGATCCACACTTTCCTACAACCGATGATGATCGGAAAGGCTTCCTCCTCCTCCAGCACATGAATAACCACAGGCTACGACCAGCTGCACAAGATAAAAGTTTTTGCAGGATGATGAGAACATAGAAGCCGGAAAAGGGGGAAATCTGTCGAAGACAGTAAGGAAAATGGAGGGAATAAATGAGCCAAGTTAAAAGCAAACAAGCTGGAAGTTCTTCACAAAAAGACTCCCACACTCCTGGAGGGACCCCGAAGAGAGTACTACAGTCAAAATAGGTTTAAACTGATTCTGAGAGGAGAAAGGTCAAAACGAGGAGGCGGAGATGGGAGGCGAATACCAGCCAACCCTAGATTACATATCAACTTCCTGAGATTGTTAAGTTCTTCAAGTGTTTCCTAATAAGAAAATCCTAACGGGCAATTATGAAGAAACCAGTTCACAGAAATTAGTCGGAGTGTAAAGATGTTCGAATTGTTGCGATATATTGTTTCCATCTAAATTACGAGTTCTCTACCATACATGAAATATTTCCTTTATTTGTATTTATTTTGCTTTACATTTTGTATTATGTTCTTTGCTCTTCTGTCAGTTTATGACATTTATGTAAACTCCAAAAACCAGTTTCGCCTTGTATATATGGACTCTTGTGAATATTAATAAACAAATTTCTGTCCTTTCTCTCTCCTTCCAATTATCTTCCACCAGAAATAAATTAAACCATACTCAAATTACACTTTGCTGAAACATTTGATTTTTTTTATTAGCAGTAAAAAGTGAACTTTTCTTTTCGTTAATTGCGAAGTTGAATGACAACGCTTTATTCTCTTGTTTGTTTTTGATTTTAGTTTTATAATTTGTGTTGGTAGGTCAACAAATAAACAAACTAGAATCTATTAAATATATTTCTGTATAGAACCATTTTTCTGATGCCATATGAAATTCTCTTTTCTAGTTTAAAGTCTAAACACGTTATTTGTGTAAAATGTATAACAAATAAATGTCGCAATAAAAGACAGAGATTTCATGGGTTTCAATTAGTTGTCGTCGTTGTTTGGACCCACGTCAGACCACCTTTGTCCTTGGTGTTATCCGTTCGACGGATCACATTATACAGCATCCTAGCTACATAATCATGTCTCATAAGTAAATGATACCACGATGACATATTCCAGACAACTGCTTATGATGTGGGTGATATCTTCGATGTTAACTCCTCAAAGTCTGCATCGGTCGTCACATTTTACTGCTTTTCCTGCATCTCTGTCCCTTTTGTGCATCAGGTATTTGGCGGATATTTCCTGTTCCTGGATTACAAACGAATACCCATCAAAGTGAGAGGTAGTAATCCGGCTGTTGGGCCATAATAAACTGCTTTGATGATCAATGTTACAAATCATCTCTGAGCTTTCTACTAACATATCCATGCATGGTCTTCTGCTAATATACGCTCATCCTTTCATCTGATGATATGTTGTGGTAGACTCGTGTTACTTCTTTCGGCATGTGTTTAAGGCTATTAGACAAGGAATGCTGCTCAAGAAGCTGCCTTCCAAGTCTTATGATGTTATCAGCCTCCTGTATGCAAACTTGGTCAAGGGATGCACTTCGACAATTGATGGCTAAAAGATGTTGCCAAAGGAATATGATACGACATTCAAAGGTAGTTTCGATCGATCATAAACCTCTGACACTTTGTTTTCGTATTAGGTAGAGGCGGTCTATGTATGAATCTATGTATGTATTTATACACACACAGAAATATATATATATATATTGGAATATCAGTTCATTAAATAGAACTGTTAAGACAGTCAAATCAGATTGAGAAATGTTACTGAGTTTATTTTAATCTCTCCTGATTGTTTTGGATAAGATATTATATAATTTGGGTGATGTTTGCTGGGGATATTCGTGATTTTGTGGAAATGTAAGCGATGCTTGAGGAAACTAGATAATCATATAATGATTTTAGATAACATCGAATATATTATTTTCTCATTTATGCTCAAGAAATGCAGATAGAAAAGCAATACCAAAATCAAGGACGTAAGAGACATTCATCTATCTCTCTCCCCTATCTTCCTCCCTCTCTCCCCTATCTTCCTCCTTCTCCCTCTCTCTCTCTATCTTGGATAAAATTATAAACAGACTGAAAGATGATATGATTTGAGTATTATTTTATTTGCTACGTCCAGCGGTGTGAACGACCATCGAGAGGGCCTCGTCATACGCCAGATTTGAAAATTATTTTTATATTTACAAGCCTAGCATCGAGACAATAAGACGATAACAATACCGAATTGAATTCTGTAAGTTTATACTCGAGAGAAAAGCATGACTTCACAAGCAACAATTCACCCTATACTACAAAATGAAAGGTTTTTTGGTTCAATGGAAAGAAATCAAAAGCAACTTTTTACATGAATTCAACAAAGCATTAGCAATGTTCTGTTCTTTCAATTTACAATTTTTTTTATTATATAGTGCCCAAGGATAATTCTTTCTAATTTTGGCACAAATCCTCCAACTTTATTAGTGGGAGGGTGTAGTCAATTACATCACCCCCAATGCTCAGCTTATATGAATGCCTCTGAAAAGAGTTGAAGGGCAAAGTCGATTTCAGCGGGTTTGAAATCAGATTGTATACAACCGGAAAAAATGCCGAGTGGCAGTTTATCTGACGTGTCAACCATTCTGCCAGCTCACCGCCTTACAGTGTCGAAAGATAGTATAAACTCCCTGGGTGTATTTTCTTCCACTTGTCGCTTAATGAAATATTGATGTTATTCGAACACGACATATAATGAAAGATATTTGATGTTATATGGTCATATCTGAAACAGTCGTATGCTTTTCGCAGAACCTTCTAATTAGAGATTGGCTGAACAAAGATGTTGATATTCTCAGATCAAATGCTTGTACTTAAGTAGACTCCGCTAAAGATACCGAGTGTTCCTATGGCTATGTGTTAGTGTGTGTGTGGATTGCCAGTGTCACTAGACTGGCAGTCAGTTAGACTGTACATTATTTCGTTACATCCATTTATATTCTGGATTCTAATCCTACCTCCGAGGTCGAGTGTTCTTTCATTCTACTGATCAAATTTTCTTCTCGATATTGAGTGATTCTCGCCGAATCCTATATAAAAGCACATTGTATCATATATTTACGACGAAACATGCGATTTGCTGTTCCTAGGTTTGCGCATAATTACATATTGAACGAGTTCCTTGCGGAATAAAAATCCACATATAGACATCTTTATAATTCTCTGCACGTCTTTCACTTTATATATATATATAATATATATATATATATTATATATATATATATATATATACATGCATGTATATATATACATACATACATATATATACATACATACATATATACACATACATATAATATATATATATATATATATACATACATACATATATATACATATATATATACATTATATATATATATATATATATATATATATATATATATACATATATATATAATATATATACATATATATATATATATATATACATACATATATATATATATATACATATATATATAATATATATATATATATATACATATACATATATATGTGTGTGTGTGTTGTGTGTAATTCTATTTCAGTCTGTGAGAGCCAATCTAGCTCGTTAGCTAATTAGCTAGCTGGTTAGCTAGCTATCTTGCTAACTATTTTCAGAAGCCAATATAAGCGAAACCTCGTCGTAAACATTCACAATAGATAATATTGTTTGGATTCTACAATTAGCATTGTGTCCTTTATTCAGTGCATGTTTAGCATATTTAAGTACGCAAACCTCTATAATTAGTGATTATGTATGTGTGTTTTTGCGTGTGCGCATATATGTGTGTGTGTCTATCTCTATATATATGTCTATCTATCCAGCTATCAATCAATCTATCTATCTATCTATCTATCTATCTATCTATCTATCTATCTATCTATCTATCTATCTATCTATCTATCTATCTATTTAGATATATATATATCTATATATAATTATATGTCCATATATATATATATTGTGTGTCTATGTATATATGTCTATATATATATATATATATATATATATATATATATATATATATATTATATATATATAGAAAGAGAGAGAGAATATACACATAAGCGTACATATATATGTACACGTATATGTGTGTATGTAATGCTTATATTTGGAAAGGAAGCACACACGCACACGCACAAGTGCGTTCACGTACACACACACGCGCACTTACTCATATACATATACAGTAAATACTCATTGCATTCTAGTCACCGTTTCTATTAGCTACGCTCTTATTTGATGCTGACTAATGACCAGGCGTTACTTTAGTCCACCCTCGTGGTGATGAGACTGAAAATATATAGGCGCCATTTCAATTTACAGAACTATAAATAATGGCGTTTAAACGTACGTATGCCTGTATGTCTGCGTACGAGTGTAAGGGTGGGAATGGTTGTATGAATGTCTGTGAATGAGTGTAAATGTTTTATTTCTGTCAGAATGTATGTATAGTTGTTAAATGTGAAAGGAATGCTTTATTTGGCAAAGAAATACAATGAACATCAACGAAGGAAAATAGAGTAAGAAGCATATTGCAAACAAGCCATTGTACTGTATAAGAAAAAAAAAGTCAATTAAAGGTATGACAGGTTATTCCTTTTCTTAAATTTTGTTATTGCGAGATTGTTGGTTTTGTTTCATACAGAAATTTTGTGTACAACCTAATTTCTATTTGATAATGAATTTAGAACACACGTACACACAAATACGTCATTCAAAGAAGGGATACACATGTAGACAACTGGTATACAGAAAGATATATAAATTATGAAGGCAAAGTAAATAGGCTTGTCCTTAAATACATTTATAATTAAATAGAAAACCTACACTAGACCGCATCCTGTCACTCCAGACAGACGTCACAAGTACAGCCAGACACATACGCGAGCGTGCACACACACACACACACACACACACACACACACACACACACACACACACACACACACATAAATGGACAGGCAGACAAACTGATAGACAGATAGATAAATAAATAGATTTGTTGGGACTATCAGTACTCGGTCCTCGTAGACACATATGCATACATCGGCTGCTATCAGTCGGAAAATTCATTAATATACATTAAAGAAACAGCCACCACAGATTATCATCACCGTTTATATGAAATTTATTTAAGAATTGTTGCTCTTTTGCTTCATGCAAAACATGCCTTTTTCTCAAACCTATGATTAGTGTTTAAGGAATAACCATCTTGTCTTGTCTTTTCATGAATAGTCTATCTAAGACTACACTACTCAATGTGTCCTTCCTTTAGATTGAAGTAACTATTAGTTCCTTCTTTTTGCTGCACTAATATTCTAGTGTCTGTATACAAGATTCATATACTATATGCAGGGTTGTCTTAATGGTAATATACAACCTTAGAAAAGGCAAATCACTGGGGCTCCTGTATACATACCCACAGTATACATAAATTAGCACTGTCGATCCTAGGCTTGTGACGCCCCGAGCAGGTTTCCAGTGTATTTATTCCTTGAGACTGTACTGAATATATGTGTGTGTGTGTGTGTGTGTGTCCATCCGTGTGTGCGTGTAAATTAAACATGTAGACCGCTTACTGTCTACAAAGGTTCAATGTATGAAATAGGGTTAATGGTGAGACTGTACACGAGTCTATCGTATGGACTGTATCTGTTTCCGAGAATACTTTTATTCCACTCTCGGCAAAACACCACCACATGGCTTTAGGATGTCTTAGCGGAAGTCAATCTACTGCAAACTTTATTCGAGAATATATGGCTATGCTAATTCGTTGTTACTTATTGTAATAATCCATGTGTTATGTTTTAATCCCCTACTCGCTTTGCATCGCCAGTTTCAGCGGCCCCTTAAATGTTATAATTGTGCTCTTCTTGTTCAGACTAGCTACAAATTATTTAAGCCAATAATTCTTGAAAGAGATTTTAAATAGCAATGCTATGGGTGCTGCTTTTCTACTTCACTCTGCTATGAACGGTAATTCACCAAGACAAAGAGAGGGAGGTGGGGGAAGAGAGAAAGGCAAAAGAGAGAGATGGATATAGATAGATAGACAGAGAGAGAGATACTGAGAGAGAGAGAGAGAGAGAGAGAGAGAGAGAGAGAGAGAGAGAGAGAGAGAGAGAGATGAGATTTTAATATTTCACTGCTGTAAATGACATGGGTTTCAGATTTCAGCTATTTTTGTTACGATAGTCCACCATCAAATATTTCTACGTCCTTACCTCTTCTCTAAAGAGATACTGTGACTGATATGATATAAGATTTCAAAAGACTGGCGGTATTCGTTGATCTAAAGACAACCAAAACTATTCTGCCTGAAGCGATAAACGTGTAGAGGTCAGCACCTAATCAGTAGTCATATCTCCCTCAAATCACACTCTGTTTGGTCGGCTCAAATAAGATATCTGGGAGCAATTAACGATAAAGAAGTACTTTCACTGAAATCCCAGGGTATAGATGAACACGCAAATGAAAGGGACTAACAAAACAGTAGTGAAGAATTTAAGAAAACAGGGAACTCTCACTGAACTCCAGTTTAACTGCAAATTCCCTTCCTCGAAAATAAAATACATTTGTTTTTTCTTTCAGTTAATTGGAGTTAATGGTGTTTAGCTTGTGGTGCAGTGTAGCATACTGCGATGATTGAGTAGGAACAAATGACTTTCAACTTGGTGATCATAATTGTTCAGTACTGGAAGTTGATAAATGTATTGAATGTATGACAGTAACAAAAATGTATATTGAAAAGAAAAATGTACTGAGGAAAGAAACAACCAAGACAGAGTTTATTTTTGTTTCCCTTTCGCTATTAACGCTGACAGAGTTCGAGTACCAATTTCACATTAAGTATTCTCTTTTTATATATGATTGAAAAGAATTGAATAGGATTTTCTCTGGTAAAGTATTTTATTGATAAAAACCAATTGTAAGAAACGTAGGGACAGTTTTAACAGAGAGGAAGTAAAAACCATATATTACTCATTTTATGAAAATAGTAAAAAATTTCTTTAAACTGAAATTAACTGTTGAACTGAAATTAATTATCACATCAATTTAATGTCTAGAAGCCTGATGTTAATATTTTAAAATATCTGAACGTTTACAATGTTGAAGCCAGTCATATCACCCCTATTCTGATGTCTTCCAACCGAATATCTTTACGTAGCAATTAATAGGCTCATCACAGAGACTTGAGGGGTCAAAGTATATCACTGCAAAATAAACAAGTTCTATTAGTTTAATTATAAATGAAACTAGTAAAGCCTTTCTTTACACCAATATACTATGACCTTAGCTTCACGACATCAACTCACATGAATAATATATGATTCATATGGCTTACGAAAAAAGTTAATTCAACGACTCTTCTTAACTCTCAAATTACACTGGCGAACATGGTTTTGTTGTGTGGTATTGGAGACATATTTCCTAGTAATTTTGGGGTACTGATTTCAAAAATGAAATCCATTTTGCTGTATATACGTCAAGATTATTCACAAACTCAAATGCCCATTTTTCAATATTTCCAGTATTGTCTCCATTTCTAAGGATGGATTTGACTTCATCAAATGCAGACCCAAGTATTAACATAACATTGAAAACATAGTTCTTTCGAATATCCTTTTAAAATAAATGCAACAACTAAAGTGAAAACTAAAGTCATGATTTAAATATCTTCAGTAAATAAAAAGCATCAAAATTTGAGCAACTTTCACTATTTTCAATTTAATCTGTTTTTAATGTCACGATGATGACAGATATGTCCTTTATACAATTAGATGTTAATAAACAGCACATTTCTGTGATTCTTGACATCATTTATGTCTCATATTTGTGAAATTTGTCAGCCGATACGCCCATACTGTGATTGATATCGGGTGACTGTCATTGTATATTCAGGTGAAGCATTTTAAATTCTTAACCTTAAACTGTTTCTCATGAAAATTAGTTTGAATGCGCCTTTAATGTTTTAATTGTGAGGTCACATGGTTCACTTTTTGTCAAGCATAGTCAAAGAAGTGTCGAAAGACCTACATAGTATTTATGCTCTTTATGGAACTTGGCCATCACCAATCTACATTTGCTAACTTCGTAACTTGACAATTCTGAAAATGCTTTTCCCAGGAGACAACTGGCTTGAGTATACGTTTTGTATTGCAGAAATATAACCAGTTGTGAGAGAATGAAATGCCAAACAGTCACAATGTCTTCTGCTGTATTTGTAGATATTACACTTTACTCATATAGTGTGTAAAACATGTATTGAAACATCGACACAGTAACTGTTTCAAATACTTAAGCAGAAAATGTTCGGTTTTGTCATGTGAGAAAATTAAGCTTAGTGTGCTTGACGGGTCACAAATTCCGTGGCTACCGCAGGATAAACAGTTTTTCGAGACCATGTTTGGCGTTGAAAAAGAAGCATGATATGTTTTTGGAGCAGTTGCATTTGAGTTCCTGAAAACAGGAAATCATCATCTTATGAAGAAGTTATACAAACCCTGTTAACCAGTCTTCGAGCACTGGGCTGTAAGTTGAGTGCGAAAGTGCATTTCTTGCACAGTGATCTGGACTACTTCTGTGAAAATCATAATTTAATAAGCGAAAAACAAGGAGAAAGATTCCACCAAGACATGAAGACCATGGAAACTAGATATCATGGCACGTGGAACACAAGCATGATGGTTGACTACTGTTGGTCCCTGCAAAGTGACTGTCGTTGTTATGACAGTTATTTACGCAGGGCAGCGAAAAGGAAGCTCATTCCTAGAGAAGCTGGAACACCAGTTTGACAGACATATCTATCCTAAAATGTGTGAGTAAACATTTTGGGTAATCTATTTTGGAAAACGATAAAAAGTACTATTTGCTTTTTTTAGTTTTTTGTTGTATTAAATGGCCAAATTGACATTCTTTGGTTAAAAATGAATGTTTGGTAAAAAAAAAAAAAATGAAAACAACAATTTGACGTGATAGAAAATTTCTTAGGGCATTTCTGAACCATCGAACTAAGTGGGTCTAATTATAAAATGCAAGGCAACTAAAATTTCTTTTTGAAAATGTTACCCAGTATCACCAAACAAATTAATAAAAACAGCTGACCAGCTTTATTACTTATGGACAGACGCCGATACAATTATGCTTATTCAGAAAGTAGACTGTTGAATAAAACTTTACGTGATAGAAGAAATTGACTGTAGTTTTGGAATCAGCATGCCAATGTTAATCTAAATCAAGTGAAAAAGCAAACTCAACTGAAATTATGTTCAAAATTGTTCCTCTGTATTTATAGAAGCAACGAATCAGATAGGTTGGAGAAATCCATTCTGTTTTATAATAAAATAGACAAGCCAAGGAGATGATATATATATATGGTAGATCGACCTACAAGAAATAGCGACCAAATCTCTCTCTCTTTCCTTCCACCCTCCTCTCCTTACCTCCATCCTCTCTCCTTCCCTCTCTCTCACTCTCTCTCTCTCGGGTCCCAACCTAACATCTTAAAATAATATTGAAAAATATATTCCTAGGAACACTGGCCCTTTTGTAGGGCAGTTACAATATAATGCAGTGTTTATAGCGATAGAGTTAATGCTTATCGGCCGATTATACGTAGATGAATAAAGTTGTTAAGAACTGCTGTTCTCGTTTAGCCCCAGGTCAACCTCGATCGAAGAAACCTGTGATAAAGGATATTTCAACTCAGATCGTGTTGTCTATTTCCTAGACAGAATGTTTGTGACTGCATTATCTGACTTGTTCTTCTTTGCTAAGTTGATATAGTGCAATTTGATGGAGATTTAGTTGCTATATCTAGCAAGCCGGATGACCAAGTATAGGTACTCGGAAATAGTCTCGGCTTCTTAAGTAGAAGTCTTACCAAAGCTCTACATTTTCAAATCTAGTCAACCACTGTCTTCTCACAAATATCTCGGCAAAGTGTTCGCGTGTCATTCATAATTCACTAAGTATAATCGGCTGATAAGCATAAAATCTATCTCTATAAAGACTGTATTATAGTGTAACTGCTTTACAAAAGGGCCAGTGGATATTTTTCATTGATTTAGGTTCATAACATGCATAAACTTGCTTTAACAAAACAGATTCATTGCAAGAAATGGTACCACTTGGACTGTATCAACTCTTCAATCGATACGATACACGTGATTGTTGCAATGATTCAATATGGATCTACATTTAATCGACCGATGTACACACATTCACGTGGTTGTACTTTCGTCAATATTCATGCTTCTAGGGACATGATCATCTGACTAAACGTGCAAGTGACTCAGGGTGGCACTGCAAGACTCAACAATTTGAGAAAATTATAGATTATCTTTGATCCGATGATACTCTGCAAAGGAATTACAGTAACCTGTCAGCGATGTCTGGATCATAACTGCGCCATTCATCACTCTTATTGTTTTCAATCTCGATGTTGCAAGATTTCCAAAGATTGTATAACACATCTGAATATAATTCCTTCTGAAATCTATATATTGTGTAATCATTTAAATTAACAATAGATTATCACTACAACATCAAACTGAGATCACTTAAGATTTCACTTTAGTCGCAAGACTGGTGTACAAAAGAAATGCAGTCGATATTATCGGTCCAAACAGTATCTTATTTATATGTAATTTCGTTTCTTAAATATGAGGTAAAACAGTTCTTTTTCTCTTGTGGGATTTGAACACAGACCTGCGAGGTTTCTAACTAAATATAATAAAACATTAATACCTTCCTCTTTAATAAAAAGAAGTAATAAAAATAAGTGAATGTTTCCAGTCATTCTTTTCACTGACGAAAAATAATATTCTCAACGACTTGTGTAAATTTCTTTCCAGCTCTATTCATAAAACCACTCATACAGATTTCGCTATTTTCTCAGAGTCTATTAAAAAGTAAATATGTTTTCGTGTGAAGAACTTCATAGAAACGACTTTCATCATAATGTTTCTTATTTTGAATAAAGATTCTTTTGTACTTTATATGAAATAATTCCAACTGTTTATTTCAAGTACTCGTTGTTATTGCAGCGAAATCACCAAGGAGTTAAACAATAAGAAAATTCGTTGCAATATATAATAATACTTGCTCACATATAGCTTGTATAAAGCAATTGAGCATTTCATTCAATGCTAACCAACTCAGCATACTTTTGTACTACTTGTAGTCTGTAATATCAATGGACGTGTGTCAGCTGAATAGCGTTATAAAAGAAATGAAGACATAAATTTCAGATAGGTTATCCAGTCTAAGCTTCCGTTACCGGTTTAGTGTTGTGAAATACGCTCTTTGCTGACAATGTAAGTCGGCGACATGTCTCACAACACGATATTTAAAAACAAGTCTATGAATACTACATAATTACTGAAGGAATTATTTTATATTCAACGTCTTCAAAGTAAAGTGTCGTATGAGTTTGATATGTTGCTATATGAGACCACAACGGGAAAAAAACATTATAGATAACATAGGCCAACAGTTTGAAAATCAGTATTATCTGCAGTAGTCTACTTTCATTTCAATTTCATGTGGATTTAATAAAACGTGCTGATATTATTTTACAATTCATTAGAGTGAAGCTGGAACAAACGTAATCAAATGGACTTTAGTTAATCACTGTTTAATTATAAGTTGAAAACCAACCAATTCACCGCCACCTAGCGTAGCAAATGTCCGTCTGACAACAGTTCATTCTGTTTTATTATACAAAAGCAAAATAAGATGAAAGGATAAAGCTCAGTTGGAAAGCATTATGTATAATCACGATCGCGCATTTTTCGTAAAATCGTTAGTATTAACTTATTAATAGATTGGAATATTTGATGGTGATTGATATACATACACCGCTCAAAATATGCTGTTGGAAAAACTGATATTGTGTAATGAACTATATGAAGCATTTGATCATCAAACTGGTATGGATATCATCAAAAACTTATAAATACATTCAAGCTCTCGCAGTATATTAAAACGAACATGTGCCTATATAATTGATAAAAAAAATCATATTCCATAATGAACAGCTTAAGCACATTTAGCAAGCAATAAAGTACCACATCTGTTTTGTTACAAGTAAAATAAAAAAATGGCAGGGTGCAATAAAACGGTAAAATTTAATGGCTGTATTACAAACCCTATGAACTGTATTTGAAATATAATAATTAGAAATGAAATGGAATATAAATAGTGATCTTTTGGATCAAAATAAAATAAATTATTTCCTGATATCAATTATCCACTCTTCTTCTCCACTATTCCAGTGATGGTCGTATGGGTAGAGTCCTCAGACACCTCTTCCATATAGTTCTCTAAGAAGCAACCATCATTTGACTTTCTGGCTGGATATCCAAGCATCATCAACTGAGACTATGGATATATTACAACCATCTTGTTCTTGGCTTGCCCTTAGGTACCCTGGCAATTTATCTCGGTTAGAAGAATCCGTCTTACGATTCTTTTCTGCTACATTTTAATCACATGTCCGTAGTTCCGTAATTGTGACCTCTTAATGCTGAGAATATTTGAAGAGTATTGATTTTAATAAGGATAAACTCTATAAAAGCACAAAATCACAGAAGTGCATAATTGGTCCCTTCACTCACATTGTAGACCATGTCACGAGGTTATATGCATTTCATTGGAAACAAACACCATTTCTTTTTCATTGATTTAAAGATTACAAAACGCAGAACTGTGAAAGCAGTGTCGGAAAAATAATTGTTCCGCAATTTTATTTTTCTGCAGCGTTTTCAACATTTTATCAAATTTAAAATGCAGCTTGTACACTAACACCTTCTTTTCAGATAATGCAAAAATGTAAAAGAATGTGAAGATACATAAAATTTCCAACATGTTTTTTTGATATCAGTGGAAATTTCCGTTTATTAGTATGTCATTTCTTTTATTACGATAAGAACACTGAGAATCAATTTTATAAAAGCATTTCGAATAAATATGAATTTATAACACCATGTCTTGAGATATAAGGATAATTTGATTTCTTATTCTATCTGTAAATCATGAAGAATTTGCTAAACAACCGAAATAGAAAAGGTCAATTATTTTAACATATGATATCTTTTATATGTTTGGAAATGTCTTCGTGCTAGTTCACCTTAAACAATGTCCATTTTAAATGTTATATTATTCGAAAATGTGACTTGATGTTGTAAATTATATTATTCAATGTTGCAAAATTAGCAATGAGATAGTCGGAAGATGTATGACACTCATCTAAAGTGGTCACTCATCACTCTAAGCAGACATGTTATAATAGAATATAAATATAGATTCCTCTAAAAGAAGACAATAGAAAAATGTGTTTGCCAGCATCATATATTGTCTTTATGCTTGCATTCGTAGTATAAGCGTCATGAAGAATAGCTGTACCGCTCTCCAGAAACAAAATATATGAATGTTGGGTCGGAGCGGCAAGTGTGGGTCTGATAATGCGGCTGTGGGCCGAGGAGCGCATTTTAAAGGCGGGTTTCAGCCTCAATAATGAGGGAAATACGGAATACTTTTGGTTCTTTGACTGACTTGGTGTGGCCGCCCCGCTTTTGGAACTCAGAGGCATATTTCATATCACTATTTTATTTGCTTGCATTTGGTGTTATTTTATAACTCGATGTAAAACCTTTATGTTTAATAATTAGTTTCTGTAAAGTGCCCTACCAGTACCCCTGGTAATAACAGAAATCATTAATGTTATACAAATGATAACTAGTAGAATTTAGCCAAGTATAAATTCTATTAGAGAAATATATCATTTAATTTGCTTAATCAATTAGTTATTTCGCTTTCCTTGAACAAGTAATCTTAGTATATTTCCCGAGGCATTTTTTCCCCCATTTCATAGAGACAAATGTCTTTAACGTATCCAGTAGTATGTATTTCAGTAACAACATTTAATTTCGCTCTTAAATTGCCTGCACATATAAGAAATCAATTTAGATAATGAACCATTTGAAAAAAGAAGATATTTTGTTTTCTTTTGGCTGCGATCGCAGAGAGAAAAAAATCGTTCCAGCAGATAAGCTGGGAATTAGAATGGTGTTTATTTACCTATAATTGTTTTAGTTCTACGCAGGATTTTATTGCAATTGAATGCGCAAAGTAAATTATTAAACCATTACTTCTTCAACGCTTGAAAAGCTGAAACAAAATGCAGTGTAAATAATTTCGGTATCATTGATCAATAATTATTGCGATTGGGTATAAATTAAAGTTTCAGACAAATAAATAACTACTGCAGCACAATTTCGCTGCCAAGCAATTAGTGTTTAAGAATGTTATTCGACTTTCACAAAACTTTTAACATTTACTTAAATTATTTAAAACTTGATATCGTCAAGATTCATCTTCTGAATTTACTGCAACTAAGAAATTGATCTCGATATTTTGCTACACACAATTACAATTAGTAGTGTCAATATTTGACTGTTTAAATTGATCTTGAACAAAGACACAACCAGTGTTTTCTTTTCTCTTTTCATTTATCAATTGTGTTCTTTAAAAAAAATTGGCTTATAGTTCAAGGGTGGTTAGGGCTACTATTTCTTGCAGATTAAGAGACAAAATATTGGCTCCCTTGGTGTGAACAGTAAAGGTAGGTTTACAGAACGAGTTACAAAAATTTCTAGATCTGAGGAGCCGAGGTTTTGTAATAATGGTAGAAGAGATACTGAAAAGAGGAGGTTATCTGACGACTGTACCGTGTGAGTACATGGTTGGTTGTCAGTCGGTTGAATAAAAATCTCTGAAGTGTTTCCTCACTTCTGAATACTGTTAAAATCAATTTAGCGAATGCTCAGTTTACAATCGGTGCATTTAGAAAGTAAAAGTACATCCAAATAGATTTCATCTTTAAAAGGTAGAATAAAAATTTTTAAAATGCATCAAACCCCAGAGTGCAAGGCTTTTTACATGTTCTATAAAATCAAGGGGTTTCCATCGTGTAATATAAATTTAATATAAAAGAATTTGAATTGCCAGAAGCGGTAGTGAATCAGGAAAATGCTTTTTGTTAGTTTAGCCACTGGTCTTTGTATTTACATTCCATGTCCAAACAAGATCGACTACTTTTTTCTTCATTCCTAGGATGATTAAATAAGTATCATTCTAGAACTAACTTAGTTATAATCCACTACACTTTTCGCCCAAAATATGTTGGCTTCTACTTGCTTGCGTTGGAAATAAACGTAAATTTTCGTTGATACGGCGAGAAATAAAGTATTTTAGTTGTATTACGTATTTAGTTCGAAAGTTCATGCAAACAGAAATCTACGTCATACATAGTCAAATAATTATTGATTCAGATAATTATTGATCCCAGATAACAATAATAATCATTTTGAGAGCGCCGAAAAGACAAAGAATAGTATCTGTTTTATTTTTTTATATTTGGTGACGGTGTTAGCAGCTGATCTTCCGATCGAATCAAGGGGGCCATGTTTCGATTGAATTTGTTTTTTTTTATTGCTGTCGGCTGCAGCTCCAAGCGGAAATGTTCCGTTCTTCCCTATCCAGGTAACAGACAGCGGTATTTGAAATCAGAACATACAAATCCGAAAAGAACCAAAAAAAAAAAACAAAATCTCACAACGCATCTTATCCGATGCTCAAACAATGTAAGCGAACTCGCAACTCTGTACTGAACCTTTATTTATGAACCCCCAAAAGGATAAAAGAAAAAGTTGACCTCGGTTGCATTTGAGCTCAGAGCGTAGAAAGGCGTAACATGTACCGCAAAGCTTTCCATTCAATGATTGCAGAGTCGTCGCCTCTACATTTGGAATGTCACAGTATTCGGTGGATCAATTGCTGTTCCACTGTCCTGCTGATAAATCAGCTTATTTTATTAATACCCAGCATTTAACGACGAAGATTTAGTGCCTTTGCTATCATTCGACCAACTCGAAATCACAATCATACCTCCCTCAAATCATAGAATACTGCCATATAAAAGATGGGATGAGCGTATGCAGGCAAATGCAGTCATGGATATTTTATACATTAATAAAGATTAGATCTTTACAGTACAAACGCTTTTGATCGCAAATCTGTTCCATCAGCCAAATCTACCAAAAATAACACCCCATCATCATAGGAAAAAAGGAAATATTAAATAAGGTAGCCTTATGTACATACATAAATCTATACACACACACATGTATATTTACATACATATATATACATGTGTATATCCATATATATACATGCATTTACACACACACACATGTAGATATACATACATATATATACATGTGTATATCCATATATATACATGCATTTACACACACACACACACACATATATATATATATACATTTACATACATAAACATATACATATATATTTAAATATATGTGTATATACCTATATATATATACATGCATTTACATACACATATAAACATATACATACATACATATACATACATACACATACATACATACATACATACATACATACATACATACATACATACATATAATATATATATATATATATATAATATATATATATATATATATATATATATATATATATATATATATATATATATACATGCATATATCGACAGTAACTTTGGAAGTGGATGAGATGTCATGGTTGCTATCCCTTTGATCATAGATATGTTAGATCAAAACTGACCTGCGTCTAAACAACAACAACAGCAACTACAAAAACAATGACATTTTGTGCTTCATTCAAAAGAAAATTGCCAAAATATACTGAATGAATAAGTAGTTTTGCATCAATTGCATATACATATATTCTTATGTACCAATATGCTTCAATATATCTCCTCATAATGTATTTATTGTATACGGTTTTGTACGTGTGTGGATATCCATTTATACATGAACTTTTGCATGTAAGTTTGGATTTATCTTACGACAGCATCGGAAATATTATCATAAATACATTCCACTTCAACTTTGATATTTGTTTTGAACCTATATATCCTTAATTTATATTGATCGTTCTTGTCACCGAAATGTACACAGCAGTTATATTACATTGCGTGTTTATACATGCAAAGTAAATAAAACACGATGGGACTGCTTAGGAGGAAGGAGAACCAAATACACACATATATACATATATATGCATATATGCATATACATATATATACATATACATGCACGCATACATACCTACATAGATATACATTCATACATATATACTTATATATATAAACGTCTGAAAATATCGCCAAAAATAGCGATTGACTATGTAGATTAAATATCCTTATCTGCTTGCTACACACTATTTTCTTTGGAACGAATGATATCTGAAGTGTTTTAGAAGATATGCATCTTTGCTAAAATCCCAAACTACGTGAATATACTTTACATTTATGTCATCGTGCAATATCGAGGGAAATGCTTTGCATTATTTCAAAGTTTTAGAAGAGCAAAGAAGAAAAAAAGGAAAAGATATCACAAAATGATATAAAGCTATATTGGTAGAAATGTCAAGATTATACACACACACTCACACACACACAGACAGACACATGCATGTGTGTATATGTGTAGTGCGTGTGTATGTGCGTGAGTAGTCGCACACTTGTGTGTTGTGTGTTGATATCATATCGCTCGTGTAGCAGAATAATTGACATTTCAAATAAAACTATGGCGAAACCGTCAACTAGATTTATTTACCTTGCATACATGTCGTCTAAAATATTTTCTAAACTTGGAATTATGCTGTTTAAAATGTTTTAATTCCCATGTATCACACAGTTCCTTATATTGCAGAAGATCAAAAGCTATTTAACACAAGGTCCGAACAGACTTAAGTCAAAGTCATGCCAGTCGCAACCTCGCATATTTTTAGGTGTATATAGGACTACTTTATCTAGTGTTGTTTCAGTATGGTGTGTTGTCCTTTGGTTGATATTTAGCCATTATTCCTAGCAGCTGGTATAACCTTATACAACAAGGACGTTGTCTCACTTCATAATGGTGTGTTGTTGGCATAAAATATATTATTATTTAATATATATATATACCAATTAAGGACTGAACACGAAAAGGTGGACAGTCAACATGCTAGATATGTTGACTGTCCACCTTTTCGTGTTCAGTCCTTAATTGGTATATATAAATATTTTAATCTTCGGATTCTTTTTAATGTGCTAGACCACTGGTTTTAATTGACTAATATCAATTTCTACCCTTAATTTTTAAATATATATATATATATATTATATTTTATTCAATGCTTTAATTAGCAAATATTTATACCTTAATTTTTTAAAAAGACAAATTACACTAACACTAGTTAAACACATTCACTCACTCACACACACACACACACACACCACACCACACACACACACACACACACTCACTCACACACGTATACAATTATTATATACAATTACATTTCCCAAATTATTCGATTCCATGTTCATTCTCACTGCTCTCCACGTTGAGCAATACTAAATCCTTGAAACTTAAAATTAGTGGGTGGAAACTGTGTGAAACGTATTGGCTGAATTCTGTAGATACATATATACATACACACATACATACGTACATAAATATACGCACACATTCATAGATACATACATACACACATATATGCATACACCCACACATGCATACACACATACATGCATATACACATACTCACACACATATATATATATATATATATATATATAAAGTAACAATCTGAGGAAAAGAAATCCTTCAAATAGGTGTGTTAAACATCCAATTCACTGGTACGTCAGTTGGATACCATATAAATATTGGTATAATTCAATTATGAAGATAAATTAAACAGAGAGATATTCTATTGACAATCCAATAATTTATTTATATTACAATATTGTATGATATACTATGAATACGGTATATCATAACATAACATAACATAACATATGTGTGTGTGTGTAATTAGTGTTAAGGCATATGAATACAATATAACAGAACGTAATAACATAATAATTGTGTGTTTCTTAAATGGCTTACAAACACCTTCCACGCTGCAATTGTTTTCGTTTCAGCACACGATCTCAGATCAAATCACTTGCTATGCAAGTACATCTCCGTAATAAATAATTATAAAAACCATAAAGGGCCAACAAATTGTTTCGACTTAAATATATTTTCTCTGATATACATAATTACAGTTCCATTATATATAAAGTCACTTCAGGGTCATTGTTTAGAAAAAGACGAAATTCTGTGTGACGGGACAGCTGGATTACTCTTACTCTCTTTTTTACTCTTTTACTTGTTTCTGTCATTTGACTGTGGCCATACTGGAGCACCGCCTTTAGTCGAGCAAATCGACACCAGGACTTTGTAAGCCTAGTACTTATTCTATAGGTTCTGTTGCTGAACCGCTAATTTACGGGGACGTAAACACACCAGCATTGGTTGTCAAGCGAGGTTGGGGGACAAAAACAGACACACACACAAATGCATACATATATATATATATAATATATATATATATATATATATATATGTATGTATATATATATATATATATATATATATATACATATATATATATACATATATATACACATATATATATATACATATATACACACACACACACACATATATATATATATACGACGGACTTTTTTTAGTTTACGTCTACCAAATCCATCACAAGACTTTAGTCAGCTCGAGGCTATAGAAGAAGACACTTGCCCCAGGTGCCACGCTGTGGGACTGAATTCGGAATCATGTGGTTCGTAAGCAAGCTACGTAAAAAATTAATTCAAATGTCTATGTGTATGAGCGTGAGCGTTACCTTTTCAATTATACACGAATTACAATTAAAAACAACAAAAACGGACGATACAATCAAGTGCATCGAAATTACATCTCAAGCACATTTCAATTCATATATAATGTAAAATGTAATATTGTAATATAAATAAATTATTGGTTTGTCAACAGTATATCTCTATATTTAATTTATCTTTATATATATATATATATATATATATATATATATATATATATATATTATATATCTACCTTGATATCCCTTTCCTAGATGTGAAATCTGAACGCCCATGGAACACAAACCCCACACACAGAAGAAATATGCCCCAATGACTAACTGCCTCAGCACACAAGTATAAGAGCACCATGGTCAGAACAAAAGCAAAATAATGTAAATAGATCACAACAATTTGCCCGAAAGAGAAAACCAACGATGAGAAACATCGAAAAGATACCACACTAGAGTAATGTCCCTTGATTCATTGTTTTATTCACGTGAATTCACCAGAATCTCTGCGGACTAAACGAAGCTGTGTTTTCCAAAACGGAGGCGAATAGCTTTCTCTATATGATCGACTTGAAAAATTAAGACATTCGGATATTTTCCTATTTTTCCTAACATGAAACCAATGGTAACCTTAATTCACAAATAAAGAAATTATATCCACCAATGCGGTGTTGAGCACTCATTTTCGTTGTTCGATATTTAGCTACACACACAGACACAGACATACACACACACACATACATATATGTACAAACTCATACACACATCTATGGAGGTATATATATATATATATATATATAACAAACACGATTATAGAATGGTTCATTGAACTAAATGCTGCGACATTTGTTTATGATCTTTAAGATCCGGTTATAGGCCATTGAATCTCACGAAGTCGATAAAACAAGTACGATTCAAATTATTGAGGTTGATGACTCAGCATCGTGACAATCGAATACCTGCAACCAGTAAATAAAAAAAAGAAACAAAATAACAGCAAAAAAACATAAAACTAAACGTGTGTTTATATGTGTGTGTCTGTATGTCATTATTAACAGTTTGGGTGTCTTAATCATTTAATAGGGATTTCTCCCCCTCCCTTTCTCTCCCTTTCGCTGGCTTTCATTATCAATATTGTCAATATATTCTTCTTGTATTACAAACTTCAATATTATACGTACTTTACTAAACTAAACCAAATGTGTTTTGATGAACACCCGCTAAACAATGAATCTAAGCAAACGTAGAGGATATCTTAATATATTCACATCATGGAGTATCGGGAGTGAAGTTGTTGTTTTCCCACTAGAATATGCAAACATCAATTGTGAAATTCAAGAAGGCTATAATGTATGATCTTAGCAACCACGAAATAGTTTTTTTTTTTAAAAAGCAAGGACGGTGTGGATTTAATGAAAAAAAGAATTTAAAGAAAAGAAATGCATGTACTAATGAGATAATGTTCTTTCTGTTGTTTATATTGAACGCTATATCGATATGATTGATCAGCCTTCTCGCTGAAGCTGTTTATTTTCAATCAGCGTCTCTGTTTACAAATTCATTAACTCATTCCGTCTTCTTTCGCTTCGTCGTTTGCCCTGTCACGTTGAAACTAAAAAGGAAATGTATCTTTCCTCTGTAATGTACTTTCTAATTTTTACGGATAATTTCCTCAAGATTTGAGTGATCGATGAAATAAAGAGCATGTAGTGCTATATACATATATACACACATACAAAACATACATACGTACATAAATACACACACGTACATACATTTTTTCTCTCCTTTTTTTTCTCTCCTTCTTTTTTCTGTGTCCCTTTCTGTAGGAGAGCGTAGGCTTGAAACGTAAAATACGTTTTCTATTCCTGAGCGTTATACTAATACATCTGTTTGTTTTGTACACCACCTGTCTTCGTCTTTTGTTTTTTTCGTAAACTCTCCCAACATATATATACAAGCAAATCAAAAATAAATACAAAAACTGGAAAAACAGAACAAAACAACAAAAGTCAAAAGAAGTATACAGGGAATACATTAGATTCACGCTCAGAAGTTTCAGATGTGAAAAATTAGGACTGTGACGTTTCAAGTACAGTTCTTCGTCAGAAAGATGAGAGAGGAGAAAGTCCAGAGAGGTGGAGAAGAATAGTCGAAGAGAAACACGTGTGCCGTTACATGGCAGAGAAATGACATATCCACACACATACGTACGCACACACATATATGAAAGTGTATACAAATATGTGCATGTTCTGAGTCTCCTTCCTCAGTTACGTAGGTTCGATCCCACTATGTAACGTTTCGTGTTCACTGTTACGATACTTTTGGAATGACCAATACTTTGTAAGGGATATTTAGTCATAACTTCAGTTTCAAGCTTGGCAAATGTAGATGCATGAAACTCGAGTCTCTAAAGAAACAAACTATATATATATATATATATATATATATATATACATACGTATATATACATATATCTATATACATATATCTATATACATATATACATATATATATATATATATATATATATATATGTGTGTGTGTGTGTGTGTGTGTGTATACATATATGTATATATACGTATATATATATATATATATATATATAATATATATATATATATATATATATTTATATATGCATACATATATGCATATAAATAGATACACACACACACAACTATATAAGTGTGTGAGTGTTAGTATGTGTGTCTGTGTGCACGTAAATATATAAGAGTATTCAGTATTTTTTGCGGTCACGAGAAGGAATAAAATGAGATGGTGACAGTTAAATGTAGTACAGTCTGACGAAGGTGAACATTCCGAAACTCCGAAGTGAATGTCAATCATAAACATATATTCTACTAAAATTAATTGAGTAGGTCATCACTTTAATGTTAAATAGTTTTCATGTTTTTGTCTATAATTTAACATAAAAACAAGCATTAATTTATGTATGTGTATGTTTAAAACCGCTGATGGTAATTTTACTAGAAACACCAGATCTTCTTCGTCCGTTAAAAAGAAGCTACAAACAGGAATTATAAAATACTACTAACAAGAAAAGCTTTTAAATTGTTGTTGGCTCTCCGAAATATAGCAACTAAAACTTCCTCAAATCACATTTTACCTCTTTAAATGAAGGACACATTAGATGACATATGTTCAGGGCACGCTATTATAGAGAGGGAAATATGCGGCATTTTCACGGTTTGAATCTTTGATTATAGGTCTGCTCGGTCAGGATTCATCTTGAAGTAAAGAACAACAACTCGACTGGCAAAATCTAGAAATGTTAATGGACTTGGAAACGTTATTATCGTAAACTAATCATAAGGGACTAATGAGGAAGTCAACTACATCTACTCACAAAATGAAAGGTATTTGATATTAAGATGTATAACTTTGAAGACAAATGTGTTGCCAAATTCCTTAAAACGTTCTTTCAAGAAAGCTATTATATCCTAGGCTACTCTGCTATTACAATGAAAAGTGCTATTTACTTTAATGAACTACCTCGGTACTTAGGTACTCAACTGGAGAGAAAAATCAATATCATTATCGATGAATCTAAATCGTCAGCTTAAGGTTTTAAAGTAGCGGTGCCAAGCGATCTTCTTAAACTTACGCTCTCAAAGAACATAGGAATGAAAATCAGTTCCAATTAAGTGACATATTAAGTGCCACATTATCTAAACGATATTATAGAAGAGACAAAGAAATTTACGCCAAATGTATTTTTATTTCCTTTCCCCCAATAAGAAGAGACATAAGTATTTCATATTCTAGAGAAATCACAGAAAAATACTTATACTTCTTTCGGTTGACGGTTAATTCAAGAAAACATGTTCGGTTTATAAAATAGCATTTTCTGCTATCGAAGAGTGGCTTTTTAGAGATGTATTATTCTCGTAGAGCGTATTGTATCCGTGTAATTATAAAGATTTTATTACTGACTCAGAAGGTCAACCATGACCTTTTACAGGGCGTCTGAGGTGGGTGGGGTAAAGCGAAAAGGGAACCACAACTTCATATGGTTTATCATCATATGAGAAAATCCTGTCCAAATGGTTGCAAAGATTGGACTCCTCTAAAGGTGTCCAGGAACCAGGACATAGTGTTAAATCGAACTACGAATTAAGCTTACAACACATGGACAATTGCAGTTTCTGCTGTATCTCGAATTTAATTCCTAATCCTTCGAGCGAACCCAGGATATAATAGAATGTACTGCACATTACGATTAAATTAGAAAACAACATATTTTCAAAGAGAACATTCAAGTACATGATCGTAGCTGAACCCTTATAGTTAGCATATATGCTAACATTCGTATGTGTACGCTTCGGATTACATTTTGTTACTGATCACTTGTCTATTCTTTTAATATATAATTTCTGAAATATATTCGTAATTATTTGTTGTTCATATTTGTTATTCCATTCGTGACTATGCCGTGTTGTTTTCCGGATATCAGACATCAAGTGCTATATTATCTAAAGTTACGGCTATTGTTTTTAAGACGGCAGGAACAATAAATAGAAATATACAAGTGTGTTAATGACAACGTAATCATTGGATGTATTCTTGATACGGTGTAACAGTATCATTTCCTCTTTCACTTGTTTCAGTAATTAAACTGCAGCCATGCTGGAGCAGAGCTCTGAAAGCCTTTAGTCGTTCATACAGATCTCAATACTTAATTTTGAAATCTGATACTTAATTTAGCAATTTGTATTTATCGAAGCGCTAAGTTTTTCAAGCGGTGACAAACATAAAGACACGTAAAAACACACGCGCACCAACGTCAACACACGCTCTTACACACACTCTTTTTCTCGTGCTTATATACGATGGTCTTCCGCATAGTTTCCGTCTACCAGTTTTACTCACAATGTCAGTACGGGTCTATAGTAGAAGACACTTGCCTGATGTGCCCAGTTTACGAAGCTAACTTTTTAACAGTCACAAGCATGATGGAAGGCCTCGATCTGAGAACAGTTAAGCTCTGGACGCATTATACCGAAAAGAGATGGAACTCATTTGAACTGAAAAGTACTTAAGAAGGGTTCATCCGATTATCGATGGCGATAAGGAACTTGTAATAAGGATATTAATATACGGTGGTAAAGTCTTTTCTCGAGTTATACTAAATAACTGATTAAGAAACGAGAAAGCAATAAAAGAAGGGCATACAATGCAGTCTGAGATACACAATCGAGAAAAATAAACGGAGTGATCATAGGTCAGCTCAGTGAGGGCTGATCGGGGTTGGAAAAACCACCAAAACAATAGTTAATACTTATGTCATTGACCCCTGAAAGGATGAAAGATAAACTTAACCCCAAGGGAATTTGAACTCATTATGTAAAAATTAGAGATGACTACATATCACAAATCATCTTTTCGTCGGGAAATCTAAAAATTAAAAAGAAAACTGCTGCCAGTTGATCATGTACTAGATTGTTGGTAAATTATTCTCTTTGAGAAATATTATTATCGCCATAATCTGAAATTATTGTCCAAATATCTTTTCTGCTGTCCAACACAACTCTCTAACGGAAACTTCAAATGGAAATTACGTGTCAGCAAATGACTCACTGTACATACATAATCTACTTCAAATTAATTATTCTTTTGTATATCATAATGTTGACATCAGAACGTTTAAGCGAGGTATATTGGTTTATATTTCATTGTTCATGATTCACTGATTTAAATCCCTCCATTGGGTATTAGAGTAAAAGCTTTGGAAAGATGAACGTTTCTGATTTCTAAAAGTATTCAGTATTTCGTAGTGTTCAGAGGGAAGGATCGTAATAACATTTGGTTTCTGTACTAAACTCTATACTTACACTATATATCTAAAATATGCTAACCTATACGTATAAAGCATATATAAATATATTTTGCTAATAGTGATAAATTAGCTGTTATTCTTGTTTAGTCACAAACTAGCCATGATCGAGTCGTACCATGAGAAATGTTCTATCCATGATCACCTATTTTTCAGAAAGAATGTCTCAAGGTTTACATTTACATTATCTAACGTGTGGTTTCTTTTTTTCCATTTTCTTTTCTATGTTAAGGTGAGATAAATCGTAAATTGGCAGTTTCGTAAACATTGGTGAATATCTTCATTGCCCGTTAAAAAATAAACAAAAATAAAATCACATCACAAATTCTTCATTTAATGTGTCAATATACACATATCATCTCAATAAATAAAATCATGTTTTATAGAAAATTTTCCAGTCGTCTATAAGCATGTCCTTTTATGGTTTCGTTCAGTAAAAAAAAAAAAACAACCAAAAACACAGTTTCGTTGATAATAATTGTGACTGACAACCAAGATATCACATTCAGTAATATCTCAACGTGAGTGCGTAGTTTAGATTTGCCGTCTTCAATTAATATAGTGATTAAATGGTCTCAGGAAAAAATATTTTGGAAGAAATACATTCACAAAGAAATAAATCGGCCCTTTAATGAGCAGCAGAAATCAGTCCTATAATAAGAGCAATTTCATAAATATAAAAAACAGTATTTTGGAGTTTACCCTTTGGCTAAGATATTACGAGTTCAATAAAAAGCAAGTTACTATTAATATTCTTGAAATCGTATTCAACATGAAAGATTAGTAAAGTTTATATTTAAAAACGTTCCACCATCTTTTAACAAAATTCAGTTTTTTCAAGAGTGAAAATTTGCCGTTTATTCAACATTTGGAAAGAAACACTTCACTCAAGCATAGTTTATGATGGTGTCTACTTTTTAATATATTCAAACAAATATATTTTACAAATGTTGCAAGAAGTTTTTTTTTTTTTCTGAGACAAAAATTCAGGAAATATTTATTCACATATTTGTAAACAGATTATCTTCATACACTGACATCAAGTTAATTTGATTGTCTCGCAAAATATCATCTTTTTTCGCTAACTATTTTTTTCTTTTTATCTTACGAAGGAAGACATGAAAGTTTGATACAACTTTCACAATACTTCGATTATGTATGTGTGTATATATATATATATACATGTGTACGTGCTATATACACACATATGTACACACACACACACACACCACACACACACACACACAACACACACACACACACACACACACACAAATATATATATATATATATATATATACTTTGGTAAATATATGCATATATATACATAGATATATAAGAGCTAGTAGTTTCGTCGGACTGTCTAAGATCAAACTACAAGTCACTAAGCATCGCTGAATTTATCCAATCCCAACCATAAAATTCTTACTGTACAAATGAATTTCGTTCTCCCTCTTTACTCCATTTTTTCATATTTAATACGCAATACCTAATTTGGAAGCACATACTTACGTGCATGCATATGTATGTGTATATGTATGCATGTCTCTATGAATCATGATGTGTGTGTGTGCGCGTGTGTGTGTGTGTGTGTGTGTGAGTGTGTGCGTTTGGATACAAAATGGTAATACAGCTATATATATATGCATCAAAGAAATTGTACAATAAATTTACAAACACACTTCAAAAATATTGTGACAGCCTTATTCATTTAGCAGCAAATAGAAACATAAGCACAACAGAAAGTGTCTATGTTTTGAAGCAACGCAAAAGCAAAGACTATAACAACAACTCGTTCTACAAAATAAAATGTTAAACAATAGCAGACACGAACAACAACGAGAATATGAATATTGAAATGAAGAACATTCACACGAAGACACATTAATTTTAAAAGCAAGCCTTCATAAGTGTTGAAGACACGAAACTGTTGCTACAATTGTTATAGAGTTTCAATGTTGCCATAAAATGTAAATGTCTGTAAAATTGAGTGACTTAAGGGAATTTTCTTTTTTCAATGATCTTGACTCATGTTTACAAGATAGCATGCATCAATAAACAGACCACACACACGCGCGCACATATGTTGATATGTGTGTATATGTATAGATATGCAGGTATATATGTATGTGTGTATGTATATATATATATATATATATATACATATATATCTGTATGTATCTATATATATATATATATATATGTATATATGTTTGTGAATATATTCACAGAAATATTTGTATTCATTATGCATATATATATATATATATAATATATATATATATATATATATATATATATATATATATATATAATATATACTGAACTACAAAAGAAACGTCGCACTATAAAAGATTATTCATTTCCCACACGATGTTGAGGTTATATGGATTTTATTATATTTCTGGGTAATTTGACACCAGGAAGATATCACTGACCCACAACACGACTCTCTTTTGAAAACACAATGATTGTATGTATGGTTCGAACTCGCTCTCTTTTCGTGAACATGGTAATGATCGCGAACGTGTCTTTATGAAAAGCAGGATGCACGTACGAAATGCTGACTCATCTCCTAATATAATAATGAGCGTAGTGTTTTTACATATCTGTATTTATATAAGTACCAGTTACGCACTGGGGTCGATGTAATCGACTTAATCCGTTTGTCTGTCCTTGTTTGTCCCCTCTGTGTTTAGCCCCTTGTGGGTAGTAAAGAAATATATGTTTGTATTTATATATTTATCCAAAATCACGCAGTAGGAGTGAAAGGTGAAGGGAGAGGTGAGAAAATAGTAATTCAGTGAAGACGTAGTGAGAAATAGTAATAGCAATGAGAGAAAGGAAGTGGCAAAGAGGTCGCCCTGAATCTCCTACTATAATAATCTACTATAATAATACACTTGGGTATTTCTCCGTCACAGCACATGAATGAGAAAGGAAGGAGTGCTCCACCGATGGAAGTGGGAGGGTGAAACGTCAACGGTGAAACAAAAATCAATCAGCGCTTCAACTCTGCGTGAGTATATGTGTGTGTGTGTGTAAAAGGGAGAAATGTGAATGTTTGTTCCGGAGGGAAACGCAATCTTTCAGGATGATAATGTACCAGTTCACATAGCTAAAATTGTTACTGAATCGCTCAAGGAACATTCTAGTGAAGTTGAACATCTTATCTGGCCACCACAGTCCCCAGATCTCAATATTATTGAACATTTATGGTGCATCTTAGAAAAACAAGTAAGGACTTGATATCCTCCACCATCATCAGTACAAGAACTGGAGACTGTTTTAGCTGAAGAATGAAGAAGAAATTCCTTTGGAAACAATTCAAACTTTGTACGAGTCCATACCTCGTAGAATTCAAGCTGCAATTCCTGCCAAAGGCGGCCCTAACTCATTAAAATAAATTTGTTTGAAATTTTAAGGTGCTTCCATTATTTTGTCCAACCCTTGTGTATATATAATGAAAATAGGATAAAATAATTTTATCAGGAAGAACATTTTAGTACCGGTTTCAGTCTTTGCAACTTTTTCAACTCAGAGTAAAGCATGAAAGACAAATTGTGGAAAAATTAAATGAAATGTTTTTAAAAATATTTCCATAGTTTTCAAATACGTGGGACATTTTCCTTTTTTCTGTCTGTCTGTCTGTCTGTCTCTGTCTGTCTGTCTCTCTCTATCTCTCTCTCTCCCTCTCTCTCTTACTTTTGTGAAGGCTCGGTAGGTAGGTAGTAGCAGATCTGAAGAAAAATATATGTGGAGGGGAATGTGTGTGTGTGTGTATGTAAATGTAGATATTGCAGTTTTAATCGATCTCTACGAGCTGTTTCACCAATACAAGAAGAGAACGACATAGACGGTGATATAACTTCATGTCCACGTGAATTAATAAGCAGGAAGAATGGACTTTAAACGTTCCACATAAAGAAAATATGCGATGTTTACCACAAATTACTTCATGGGATGTCTAACTGCTTCGGGAAACGTTCACGTAGTGGGCTTCACGGAAACACTTGCAAATCAATATACACCCGCTATTAACATGTATGAATTCGCCAGGAGGAGATAAAGGAGTGATTCGGTCATTCATATGAATATACATGAGAGATAAGCAGTCTTAAAAAGTTTATGAAAAAAAGAATGCCCCCCCCCCCCATCCACACCACACCTGCAAAAAAAAAAAAGAGCACGAAACCTTTATCGTGGTTTGTTGCTGGAAATGATAGGTGGAAACAATACTAAATATATTGTATGTAATAATGCATGAATCCTCAGTCATAGTCTCTTGGGACCGGTTGCCCGGATTCTGAGGCGCATATGTCGCCAAAACTGGATTAATCGTATTTGCCTGATAAGGGTACAGGAACAACGGGAAATGAAATGTTTGCTTAAGAACCCAACGTATCGCCCGGCACAGGAATTGGAACTACAATCTCAAGGATACGAGCGCAACACCCTAACCACTAAGCCACGCGCCTGCACACACGCACGCGCGCATATACACACACACACTCAGACATACACACACAGTGTGTGTATGGAAAAAATAACAGAGAGCACGGCATTGAATACTTGAAGTATTCACACTCACCGATACACACAAAACACAGATATATGCATATGTGTGTGTGTGTGTGTGTGTGTATGTGTGCGTGTGTGTATATGTGTGTTAATTTATTAATGAACAGTTAACTGTTTAAACCCTTCCAATACTCTCAAAGCTACCTTTGATAAAGTCACGTGGATTGAAACGGGTAGCTGGTCATTAAAAATACATATATTCATACACACTTGAAAATAATATATATATATATATATATATATATATATATATATATATATATATATATATCTATATATATATATATATATATATATATATATATATATATATATATATATATATATATATATATATATATATCTATATATATATATATGATATACATGCATGCATGCATGCATACATGTATGTGTGTGTGTGTATGCATATGTGTATTTATAGCGAGCTAATTGTATTAATCCTAATTGTAATTTACTCAACACAAGCTTTGAGTATAGGAAAGGTTTATACACTTTGCAGGTCATTAATACTACTACTACTACTACTACTACTACTACTACTACTACTACTACTACTACTACTACTAATAATAATAATAATAATAATAATAATAATTATAATATACATATATGAACTTCTTCAAGTGATGAACAATGTATTTTTTCGGTGTGTTTTGCTCATACGAATGAGTCAATACATGTATGTATGTATGTATGTATGTATGTATGTATGTATGTATGTCTGACTGTCTGTCAGTATGTATATATGTACATATGTATATATCTGCATATGTGCATACATATACAACTATAAATATATAAATAGATAATTATTTGTATACACATACACCCACATATGCGAGTTGGTTTTCATTATTATTGATATATATATATGTGTGTGTGTGTGTGTGTGTGTGTGGATGTATCTATGTATGCACCTGCATGTCGCCATATTTATCCATATGCACACACACACACACACACACACACACACACACACACACACACACATACATCTAAGCACATATTTAGTTAGTTTCTAGGGATATTAAGATATTTCTGGTTTCCGCAGAAACATAAAAAGAACTCGAAGCTGTTAGATGTGGGAGTAATTTCTCTCTTTCCATCTTTCTCTCCTTCCCTTTCTCTCTCTCTCTCTCTCTCTCTCTCTCTCCCTCCTCCCGATTCTTTGAGTCCATTTTTAATATTCGCTTGCCTGTTTCTTTTCAGAAGAGGAATCAATATTCTACCCCAGTGAAGCAAACTCTACTCTACAAGGAAGTGATCAAGTTCGGTGAAGAAGTACCCGATAGCGAAGGAGAGCGGAGCGCAGTTGATGGATGCTGAAAGAATAAAGGGTAGAAAGAGGAAGAGGAAGACGAGCAGGTGAAGGAAAGAACATCACTAGGAAAGGTGAGAAATGTTCCATATTTTTTAGGTTATCTTTTCTTTATGTTATGTTGCTATTGAAGAATCGATGTTACCAATAAAGGGAGAGGATGAGCGTAGTTCCCACCTGGTGGGTTTACCGTACAAGCAGGAATGAAGATTCATTGTTTCCTATTGACAATACACGAACGAAGATTCAGGAATCTCCAAAAATTACTGACGTTTACGACGAAGCAGTCGTAAATTCTCATTCTTTATGGTTTATCTCTGCTGCTCTCCCCTTCCTCACCCCTTTCCCTCTCTTTCCACTTCTCCTTCCCTTTCTCTGTATATTTACGTGCGTATGCGAGCTTTTGCATACAACATATACGCATATACATACACACATACAACCCTTACACTCGCACACATATATCTATATACAAATACATGCCTACACACACAGGCATACACACATATATGCATGTCATGAAGCGAACAATGCATGAAAGGGAATTAAAATCAGGAAAGATGCAAATACGCGAGCCACATGGCTAATCAACCAATGAGCCATTGCGAATATTCGTTCCTAAAACAGAAGGTATGTACGTATGTACGTATGAATCTATGTATGTGCGTATGTATGTATGCATATGTATGCATGTATATATGTATGCATATAAACATATATATGTGTGTGTGTATGTATGTATATATACATGTATGTATGAATCCGTGTATGTATGAATCTATGTATGTGTGTATATACATATACACAAGTATACACACATACACATACAGACACGCACACGCCCACTCGCATAGCCACCACACACGCACACGGTGTTTTTACATTTGCACAGAGCAGATCTAATCCAACGATTGACGATTTAAAGCTCTCCTGTTAGTTTGATTGATATTATTTTGCGAAAAGTTTAAATTGATAATTTTGCAGATTGGAAGCTAAAATATTTTAACTGATAAGCTTCTTTTCTTCCCTTTTCTTTTCCTCTTAACAATTTAGGCTAAAAGAAAACTACTTCAATGTTATAATTAAAATTTTCGCTTTTTTAAAAAACTTTTCAAAAGTAATAAGTTAAGAGGTTTAATTTAAAAAGAGAAAATGCTGATGTTCAAATAAGCACCACTATATTATATATTTACTTTGCTTTCCCTTATTATTATTATTATTATTATTATTATTATTATTATTATTATTATTATATTATTATTATTATTATTATTATTATTATCAAAGGTGAACTGGCAGAATCGTCAGCATGCTGAGCGAAATGCTAAGCAGTATTTCGCCCGTCGCTAGGTTCTGAGTTCAAATTCCGCCTAGGTTGATGTTGCCTTTCATCCTTTCGGGGTTGATAAATTAAGTACCAGTCAAGTACTGGGGTCGATGTGATCGATTTACTCCCTCCCCACAAATTTCAGGCCTTGTGCCTATAATAGAAAGGATTATTTCTGTTATCACCTACGCATTGGAGTCAATATAATCGACTTCCCCAAAATTTGAGGCCTTGTGCTTCCAAGTAGAAATGATAGGATTATTATCAATATTATTAATACTATCATCATCATCATCATCTTAGTCATCGTCATCATCATCATCATCTTCGTCATCGTTGTTGTGACCATCATGAGCATTAATATTATTATTCTTTCTTATCTAAGGCGTTAGCATTTCCTATATTGTTTTCGTCAATATGCTATCAATGCTGAAATATGTGTAGCAAATCTTTACAGTTTAATATTTTACAAGACAGATGGAGAGTGAAAGAGAGGAAATGGGGGAGGGAATGATGGCAAAAAAAAAATCGAAATGTCATATAGTTATGTTTTATCATCGTATACTTCGTGCCAAGTCAGCAATATAACGTTGATAAGCGTTGATATAAATATGCCCATTAACCGGTTTTCTTAATAAACACGAATCTAGAAAACGATTCATTTTTAGTTGTTACGTTTTACAAGAAAATGAAAAGCTAAAAGATAACACACACATGCTTCTACGCATACACACAGAGTCCCATGTATATATATAATGGTACCTTATTTCTGCTTCAACATACTTATGTAGCATGTGTTTAAGTGTGTAGGTGTGTGTTTACATACACATAAACGCATGTGTGCGTGCGTGTGAGTATTAATGTATAAATGTATCTATAGAAGATGGAAGATATATTTATGACGACCTGTAACTGATTGCAGTCATTCGATTAGGAGTGGTAGTCGTGGTGATGGAAGCAAGACTAGCGAAGAATTCCAGTGATACGGAGAACGATGATAACTTGTATAACTCTGGCTACATTATTAAAAAAGAAAATGCAATAATGTTATTGCTATTTCTACAGGAGCATTAGTGATTAATGGGAAACGCTGGGCGTGTGGCGATGGGGGATCGCAGCAAATTTCCTAATTATCATCTCTCCAAACTACATATTTTTTAAACCAAAGAACGTAACACAGAGCGTCGCCTAGAGTAATCGTGATTTTCTCAGTATGGTTACTTAACAGAATTACGTCTCGCAAGGTGTAAAATCAATAATTCCGAAATGGCATAAGATTTCCTTCAGAAATTTACTTAATTAATCTGCAATACACGCGTAAGTATCAACTATTAAAAATAATAAAGAAATAGCTATGTTGGGTTGTCTACAAAATTAAATGGTGGTCGGTGTTATAAAAAAATAAAAGCCAAAAAATTTCGTGCGAAATTCTCATTCCACAAATTAAATAATAAAATGAATAAAATATAGGAAGTTGTAAAGACGACGTGACATCGAGGAGACCAGTTCATCGTCTGAGAAGTATCCGCCTGGCGAATAAAAACTGGTTGCTCTTGCTGTGGTTTAGTAAGGTGTTATGATTTAGACAGATGTCGCTGCTACACTTAATAGGCCAATCAATACTGTAGAAAGCTCACAGGATAGGAAGGGTGCATGCGTGGACATGTAGTCATTACAGGTAGAAAATGTGTTCCTCGACCATGTGGTCCCAGTTTCGATACTAAAGTGTGTGTGACACCGTGGATAAGTGTTTTCTATAACAGATGATTTTATATAAATGACAACCGATAGATTTGATGCATGGCATCGAATTGAAGGAAGCCCTGGCAAGTCATTAGAAACGAATTTGATGAAAAAAGAATAGTAATACAATAACCAACATGGAAAACTTACTCTACTCGTGTGATTAAAAGACACATACCATAGGAGTTGTAAGGGGCAAAATGGCGGTTTCGAAGTAAAGCAGTAAAGCTGCCTGACGTTCTTTTTCTTATCGAGTCCAGCGACATTTGAGCATATTTGTTCTGTATCTTCGTTGTACGGTGCAAGGTCAACAGAAGTTCAGCAAAAGCAATTCAACAGATGTTCCATAGTTTCTGGCTGTGTGCCACAGTCACACACGGTGTTGTTGAAGCAGCTGTTTCTTTGTTCGGTGTCACCTTGACTTTGCCAACTCCATTTCTTAGTAAACTAAGGCATTTCCATTTCGCCTACCTCGCATCCGCCCCAGGCGGTAACTGTTTACTTTCCCCCATTTCCATGGCTGTTGAGAGTGGTAGGCTTTCTTTCTACTTCCGTCAAAGTTGTTCTCACATATTGAAAAATATTAGAAAACATTATAAACTTTTCCAATAAGGAATAAGTCATATTCTCGTGTGGAAAATTTCGACGACAGCATATGCATCTCACTGTACGTACCCTTATGAACGGAGATATCCCGGAATATATCAGCATTGTTTGTGCGTATTAAAAAGAAGCGTGTTTCGAATCTTGATAACAAACCTTGTAAATAACCTTGTAAATATTTGGGAATACGACGTGTTATAATCAAGTATTCTACTGACAGGCATATATGATCTCGTGCGACAATATCGATTTACATTTCCCATTTCATAAGTAGATACTAACGAGGAAGTACAACCATAACATGATACAGTCAAGAAACTGGATGCTTCATGTCACATTTGAAAAGTTCAGACTTCGGATGATAACAAAAACTTCAAAGCTTGATTCCGAATCTTTATATTTACCAAGAATTATTTACTGCTATCCAAACCCATCATCCTTTAATTTCTCTTTTGGATGCATTAAATACATATATATATTGTCATTTTTCGACAAATCGAATAAGTGGAGTCAATGTGCCGAGACATCTTGCCAAATGTTAGACAAATCTATTGTTGTTTACTAAATTTTGTATGATTTATTCCAAACGAACAGCGAGTGCTCACGACTTTTCTAGCGTCCTGCCGAAGGAGCCTGTACGTTGTCGCTCGACATGATGCAAACATCAGCCAGATCTTTAATAGATAATATTCTGTCGACTTCAGGAAAGAAGTACATATTCGATAATGTCGCTTTAATTATACTATGTCTGAAGCGTCTTTTGATCATAAGTTTGTTCGATCAGATACGATCTACAAGTGAACAATAACAAAAATACATCGAGCGCTTTCGTACTGATTCTGAATTCGACTTTGCACGTAGCGCCTGCTCGATTTTTTCCTTTTCTATTATTCTTTTGTTGTTCATCATTATATCCTATTTGTCTACGTACCGTATAAACTTCTCATTAACAAAAATAAAAGTGAAAATACTTGGCTCATGATACTGATGTATGTGTAAGTATATATACAATGAATATGTGTGTGTGCATTTGTATGTATATAATACATACATACATATATACATACATACACACACACACACACACACACACATACATATATATATATATATATATATATATATATATACATGTGATGTGTGTGTAAGAGTATATATATATATATATATATATAATATATATATATATATATATATACTCTTACACACACATCACATGTTATGCAAAAATGGCACTGTGATTATACAGGAAACTAAAAAACAGCAGAGAGTCAACTGAAAAAATAGACTGAAATATTACCGGAAAGGAAAAATAAGAAAATCAGGCAGGAAACTAAACAGAACACACCACGCGCACAGATCGAAAAGAAGAAAAGGCCTTATTGGAAACGGAAAAACATTCAAACCTGCAAATGTGTTCCCGAATATCAGTAACGAACACACAAACAAACAAGCAAATAAATAAATAAATAAATAAATGAATATAGATTTATATGAAAAAAAAAATCAAGGTTTCTGGTCTAAGGCAAAAACAAATCTAAATAATATTTAATTCGAGACAGATCTGTATACGCTAACATGAAATAAATGAAGCGTAGGTCATAATAGGTTGTAAATATCATGCCGAGGTACATGTATTTTGTCAAGATGCCCAGAATGTGTTGCATGGATAAAACGGAGAGACTGCAAAATCTACACTGTACAACTCCGAGATCAATAATGAAAATTTTTGAACCAATGAAGGAAGATACATGCAGATATTCACACACACATACACACACACAAGCACACACGCACACACACACACTCTCTCTCTTTTATATGTTCCCTCCCAATATATGTGCACTGTTAAATCTACAGAAAACAGACATACTTACACATATAGAGTGACAAACACAAATACAGGCACACTTTAGATACACATATTCACGCACACACATATGCTCACACGCCCACCACATATGAATGATTTTACAGGCACGGACATACAAGAGACACATCCACACACAGCATCACACATAAATCCTCTTACACGCAAGCAAGTACTCACATACATTCGCATATAAAACACATTTAATAACAGATTAACCAAATATTAGTGACAGAACTAAAACATAAAGACAGATTAAAAAATAATAATGACTAAAAATAAAAAAAAAACAAAAAAAGAGACAACGGAAGAGCATCTGCGTGTGTTTGTATTTGCATAAGGATATATGCATATGAGTATGTGTATATACAAGTATGTTTACATTCATATATACATACATACATGTATACATGGATACATATATACACGAAATAAATATCGTATGCATGTTTGTGTGTATGTATGAGAAAATGAATTCATTTATCAAGTAATGGAACGAAACACACCGAATGTGTATTAACATGTATTTTTTTATGTATGCGTGTATGCGTATATATATATATATATATATATATATATACATATATAAATAAATCTATATATATACATATGTATATATATTTGTGTACATAGATAGGTGTATATGTGCATATATATATATTCATATATATATGAATATATTTATATATATATATGTATGTATGTATATATACATATGTATATATGTATGTATGTATACACATATACACATACATATATACGTATACATATACGTGTATGTTTACACAAATATGTGTATGCATACAATTATATATATGTGTGTATATACACTGTGAGAAAGAGATGGAAAGGCAAATTTAGAGAGAGAAAGTGAGGAGATGGTGTAAGATTCATAAAAACAGAAACAAATGAATTTGCTCCAGGCAGGCAACATACGCACATCTGTAGAGGCGAAATGGTAATCGAATTTAATGCATTGCTTTTCAAGTCTGAGGAGAAGAAAGAAACCCATTATGCAGAATTGAAGAAAACAGTTCTTTAAGTTGTACACATAACGTAAGCGCAAGAAGAGTGCAGCAGCTTAAGAGAAACGATAAAGCGCCGGATCAAATGTTTTAGAGCATTCATTTACGGCCCTTCGTTATATTCTG